>NC_141029.1:49550000-49560000 GCF_052040795.2 Danio rerio | reverse complement strand
TTTCAATACTGTCTGGATGCAGAGTTGGATTTGCAAGTCACAATGCACTCAATGCTATCACAATGACATCACTGTGAGGGATAGGGTTAGGGGTGGGGTTAGGTTAGATTAGGTGTGCATGTAAAAAGCATTGCATGCAGCTCACCTTGCAACTGCACCAAGTCTGCTTCCAGACAATTTTCAATAATTTGGTTGCACTTTAATTTAAGGTGACATGTAGTTTAACTATTTATTTAACTACTGAGTAATGGTATTTAATTGCATACTTAATGTGTTGGGGTTAGAATATGGGTTAGGTTTAGATTTAGTTACATGTATTATGCATAATTCATTGTAATTACCATAGTAAGTGCATGTAACATGTGCAACCACGTCCTTTTAAATAACTTGTCACCAACAATTTTTCTTTTTTCCTCTTTTGTAATTGCATCATGTGCTAAGGCCGAAGGAAAATGAAAAGTTGCTATATTTTTGTTTGATATAGATAGGAACGATTATATGGTGTCATGATTAAGGAGCTTAAATAGTTCCCATCACCAATCCCTACATTTGCACCACCAGTTAGAATCTATGTAATATCATTACGCCTACTGTTGCCATAGCCACCTCAAAGTGTGTCTGCAGTTAACAAAATGCTAATGGTCTAATCCGATTCAATGATCTATGCTAAGCTAAGCTAAAAGAGCTCTCGTTAGACCCGGAAATTGGCCGAATGGATTTAAAAATGGTAAATCTCACCCTTCAACTCTTGTCTTGTCGCCTATCCAAGTTTTAGTAACAAAAAATAATACCTTGACTTCTAGTTGATCATTTGGTATCAGACGTGAGGTATATGAAAGGCAAAGGCCTCTAGATTACGCTTATTTTACCAAAATAAAATGTGATCAAGCCTTGATTTTTAATGATTAAATTGGGACAATAAGGTCTGACTTTGCTTAGACAAAAGTCTCGCCACTTAACAGAAATAATGTAAGGTATAGAATATAAAGTCATGCTGCAGTGGAAAAATAATTAATGTTATGTACAACTCCCATGAGCTTGGAGGACTGCATGCATTCATCTCTGCAATGACTCAAATAACATTACTAAAGTCATCTGGAATGGCAAAGAAAGCGTTCTTGCAGGACTCCCAGAGTTCATCAAAGTTCTTTAGATTCATCTTCAATGCCTCCTCCTTCATCTTACCCCAGACATGCTCAATAATGTTTATCTCTGGTGATTGGTCTGGCCAATCCTAGAGCACCTGGAGATTCTTTGACCTTTTTGACCTTCTCTCCTGTGGTTTGTAATGTAATGGGCAGCACAAATGTCTTGATACCTCAGGCTGTTGATGTTGCCATCCACTCTGCACATCTCTCGCATGGCCCCATACTGAATGTAACCCCAAACCATGATTTTTCCTTTAACAAACTTGACTAATTGACTAAGAGAATCTTGGGCGGGTTCCAATAGGTCTTGTGCAGTATTTGTGATGATCGGGATGCAGTTCAACAGATGATTTATCAGAAAAATCTACCTTCTTTCACTTTTTCCAAATGATCAACTAGAAGTCAAGTTATTATTTGTTACTCTTACAACTGGGATCGACAACAAGACTTTTGTCAGTTAGTGTATTGCCCAAAACAAGTGGAATGTTCCTTTAAGCTGAGGTCTTTGGGTAAATTTTTGGTCTTTCAGCAATCATCGCCTTCAGCAAGGACAAGCGGCTGAACTGGCTGTGTTTACAATGACACAGCTCACTGAAGCCAAAAACAACCCGCTTTAATGGCTTTTCAGTGAATTCAGTGAGTATTTCTGTGCTCGGGCTGCTTTCCCTTCGCTCCATGTTTGGTAAATTCCCCTCAGATGAATGTGTGTGTTGGCTGAATGTGATCTGAATGCCGGTGGCGGTATGAATCTACAGTTTTGGATGAAAGAAGTTCACTGTAGGTGTTCGCGTCATATGATCCTAATATTCCTGTCTTGTTATTCAATCAACGAGGTAATTTCACTCATTTCAGGTTGATGATTCAAGTAATGTGTCAGATCATGTATCTGGGTCACATTTTTCCATTAAGGTTGTTGTTGTTTTATATAATTTTATACATATTGAGTAGGGGTGTCACGATTTCGATTTTAAATCGAAATCGATTGAAATTTATGCTCAATTTCAATTATCGAATCAAAAAATAGAATCGTCGATGCATGTCACGTCAGCTTGGCTTGCCAAGCGGGAAAAAAAAAGGCTTGTTGAAGTGCTTGTTAAACTGCAGACGCAGGAGACCCGTCAACAGAACTTAAACTCTCTCCTCTTTCAATGAAGTCGCTGGTGTGTAAGCATTATGGATTTCCAGTGAGTTATGTTGACAACGTTCGTGTTGTCGACAAAAAAAAAGCACAGTTTTGTAAGCTCTGCTATGTACGTATTACGTACGGTTCGTCCGATAGACAACACCAGCATCGCGATCCTCCGCCCGCCCCCGTTGCAAATCCGCTCACGAAAAGTACACACTCAGGCCCTGTTTACACTGTCTTTTTTTTTTTAAATGGCATTTTAGAACGACAACGATTTGACATCCTCAGTGGCGTGTAGCATTTCTGAGCAGCCCTCCTTCCTCACTACCTCTGAAAATGCACATCACGTGACCACACAGACACAGACACACTCACAGCCATGCGCTCGAGACAGCAGGTCCAGGCAATCAGAGGACTGCTTCAATCTTTCACTCACTTGTACTTAGTAATTTTAGCGCACACCTCAGATACTGTTGGCTGGTTCCTGTTGGTTGTGCGTCTTTTTTACCGATTCCATTATAACGACACAGATCACTGCCTATTCACGAGTCCCGCAGAAAAAGTGATTGACAGGTGGTAATTATGTGTGTATCTTGCCTTTATTCATTTACTGTATGATTTGTTTATGGGTAAAACAAAGACCATGCAGGTCAGGTAGTTTAAACGGTAGGCTACAAATAATTAATTGGTCATTAATTAATTAATTATTCATAATCGAAAATCGAATTGAATCGTGCCTTTAGAATCGAAAATGTAATCGAATCGAGGATTTGGAGGATCATGACACCCTTAATATTTAGTGTAGTATTTGTTGTAGTTCATATATCCTGAACAGAATTAAAACAATAACATAAAAATCATTGCTAAAATACACACTACTGTATCACAGTATTAACAGATTAAAGAAATTGGAAAATTTATATTATAAAATATGTGAACTGTATTTCAAATGTTTACAAGAGTATATTTATATAAAATAAAAAGCACATTTGGGTAAACATATTTACAACCAAAATCTAATTTAAGCAGCAAAATATTTGTATTTAATAATAATAATGATAATATTATTATTATTATTATTATTAATAATAATAATAATAATAATAATAATAATAATAATAATAATAATAATAATAATAAATAATAATAATATAAAAAATAATAATAATAATAAAGAGAGGCAACGCAGTGGCTCAGTAGGTAGCCCTGTCGCCTCACAGCAAGAAGGCTGCTGGTTCGAGCCTCGCCTTGGTCAGTTGGCGTTTATGTGTGGAGTTTGCATGTTCTCCCTGCATTCGCTTGGGTTTCCTCCGGGTTCTCCGGTTTCCCCTACAGTGTAAAGACATGCGGTACAGGTGAATTGGGTAGGCTAAACATTGTCTGTAGTTGAGTGTGAATGAGTGTGTGTGGATGTTTCCCAGGAATGGGTTGCGGCTGGAAGAGCATCCGCTGCGTTAAACATATGCTGGATAAATTTGCAGTCATTCCGCTGTGGCGACCCCAGATTAATAAAGAGACTAAGTCAAAAAGAAAAAGAATGACTGAATAAATGAATGAATATTAATGATAATTAGTGCACTTTTTTGATCACATGTGGTATCAAGTGCTTTTTTTCAAGAAACAAAAACAAGCACATAATATACATAAAAATAAAGAACAATATTTATTATCTCAACCTCTCAAATGCTACTGACCAAAAAATGAAAGATTACAAACATTTAGAAATTTCATCTAGCTTAGTCCAGCCTAGTCTCCTTTAAATTTACATGACTTAAATCTAATGACTTACATAATCAGGAGCCATCCTATTCACTGCTTTAGAAAATCTATTTTTTAAAAATTGTTGTATTTTATTCACAAATTAAATTAAATTAAATTAAATTAAATTAAATTAAATTAAATTAAATTAAATTAAATTAAATTAAATTAAATTAAATTAAATTAAATTAAATTAATTAGTATAGAATGAAAAAAAAAGAAGTTTGTTTTTATTTTAGTTTTTTATTATTTATTTTTTTGTTTAGGAGATGGCACTGTATAACATGTCCATTCTCTCAATAACACGTCCTCTTCATTGAATGCATTTTGAAGTCAGTCTTCAGTATTTGTCTCTCAGAGCTGTCGACTGTCCATTGGCTCCATCTGGCCTGTGTCTGTTTCACTATGATATGATATTGGCCATAATTGGCCATGAGAGGGTGAAGCACATGCCGGGCCTGGCCTGACATTAAGCAGACCAGCGTTTCTTAGCTCTTTCCAGATCCACACACTCCATACACAAACCCCTTTAGACTCAGATTCACATGCACTCTCGTCTTCACGGCACATACCAAGCATTATATATAATATGTGATAAACAGTAGCAGTGATGGATGGTAACTGAGGGTTTTATTTCACCAGCACCAATGCATTTAAGCACATTTTTAAATATCTGTACATTATCTGAGTATTTTTATTTTACTCAATGACAAAGTGCAACTGTCAACTTCGCAAATGGTGTAAGATTTGGTCATAAAATTGTATATTTTTTGCAAAATAAACATAAAACAGCAAGTTGGTTTTAATGCATAAGTACATCAAACAAGTGTTTTTGTACTTTGGCTCAAGTAAAATGAAAACAAACGACATTTACTGGAGTGGTATTCTATTAGGGGATCTGTATCTACTCTTGCTCAAGTGCTTAATTTATGTACTTTGTCTACTATGTATGGGAGTCTTGTTTTAAGGGGTCTTTTCCCTGTTGTGAGTGTTTTTGAGGGGTCAGAGGTTTGCTTCGGGACGTTTCCTTTCACTGGATCTCACAGTTCAGGATTCTTTAGCTGAATGCCATCTTTTGAATTCTTTCCGCTGCACTCTCTTGGGATAAAAGACAGGCACAGACCCTCCATTAGTGTAATGTAAACACATAGTGCCACTGAAATGTACCACGTCTCGTCTGTTTACATTTTTTCCATCCCTGCTCCATTGTGTGCATTGCAGGTGGTCATTATAGGAGACAAAACAGCTCTTGTTGACATCGATTTCGGTGCACCTTCCACCGTTAGAGATGCCTAGAGTTAACCTAAATGCATGATATTTATAATTTATGATAATATCATAATTGATATGATAATATCATAATAATAAATGTTTTAATGATGTGCGAAAGGCAGCACAGTGGCTCAGTGGTTAGCACTGTCACCTCACAGCAAGGAGGTCACTGGTTCGAGTTCCAACAGGGCCAGTTGGCATTTCTAGGTGAGTTTGCATGTTCCAGTACTGGGTTGTGGCTGGAAGGGCTGTTTAAAACATACGTTGGAATAGTAGGCGGTTCATTCCACTGTGGCGACCTCTGATAAATCAGAGACTAAGCTGAAGGAAAATGAATGAATGAATGAATGAATGAATGGAATGATATGCGGTCTGACATTATTGATTTTGCTCAAAGAACTAAATGCTCAGTAATGCTGTATATTATAATTATACTTGGCAAAAGAGGCAGATATGCATTTAGGGTTGTATTTTGTGGATTTAACATATATAAAAACAAAAGCAGAAATTAATACAACCCAAGCTCATTCTGAAAACGTAGACAGTTTCTGGAGACCGCGATTTACGTGGCCGGAGGTACGTATGGCTGCATTTCGTTTTTTCGAGCGAACGCTATGGGGCGTCCTATTCTTCGCGGTCGCCGGCTGTGTAGTCTCACCTCCATGTGGAGGGCTTTCCTGCCGCAATCAGTTTGTCCACTTAGCTCGTAGTGTTACGTTGGCGGAGCAGAGGCCCGGAGGAGCAGAAGCCACCCGCGGCGACGACCGGGTTCGAGTCCGGGGAAGAGCGGTTCCAGAAATCAGGTAAGATGAAAAACATAATCTAAAAAATAAAAGCGAACGAGTTCGTGACGGGGCGAGAATGCAGTGAAATTTGAAAACTCGGTCAAAATCGGACGAAGGCTTTTGCTTTTTAATTTTTTTTTGGACTACTTTTGTAAATCGTCGCTAGGGTTTAGGGAAAGAGGAGGAGGAGGGTAGCTGGGTTGGACGATTGGCTGATTGGCCAGCCACCCAGTCAATCGTTCAGTCATTCAGTCAGTCGGATACACGGTCGCTCGACAGCGTCCTCTGGCAGCTTTTCACATGAGAACAGTGTGCGCTCCTGAGAGGCGTTCGAGACACAAAAACGCGCGGCACAATGGCCTCTCGCGGATTCGCGAAAACAAAAACTGCACAAATACGTACCTCCCAGGACATATTTCGCGGTCTCCAGAAACATCCACGGGGCTATGTTTACACAATGAGCTTAGGTTGAGTTATTATTAACCTCCAGGTTGACACTATCACCAGCTATTTAATCCTGACAGATCACTGCCAAACACCAGATACATATTGTGAATTTCTCTAGTCTGGCTCTCGGCACCAAAAAAACCAGGGAGAACTTTCGGTATCTTTAATGCAGAATCCTTTTAATAAGAAGAACTTAGCATGACCGTGGCGTCATCGAAAGAAACTCTCAATTGGTACAACAGTCATTTTAAATACATTTGATACATGTAGGTGGAGACAGTCATGATGGGGACAGTCAAACAAAGCATGCAAATGAAATGTTGTTGTCGGCAGGGTAACATGCCTTTTCAGGCTCGATCTCATCAGCATATAAGTACCCATTCATGATACAATTTAGCATTAAAACAGTGTGGGAATGATCTTCTGGAGATAGATACAGCCGTGCAGTGAAACTGATTATTTGCATTACTTTGGAGACCGTCAGGGCTTAGGAAACCAAGACATTTTAAGGTCTGTCACACCCTAAAAACAACTTTTCAGTTAAATATAGATAATATAAATTTATATTCCCACACTATGGACTACAAATCCAGTCATGCATCACTCACACACCTGGCCTTCCCATGATTGCAAACAGACACAGCTGAAGCTTTTCAGGACCAATTACACAAACTATTTATACACCTCTCAAACACACACACCTGGCTGAGTCTTGTTATACTGTCACTGTGAACATTACGATGCGTTTCCCTTGCCTTGCCATGTTTTTGACCTCGCCTTGTTTGTTTGTTTGTTTATGTTGTCTACTGCCTGCCTGTATTGACCACTCGCCTGTTATTTGACTATGACTCTAGATTTCCTGTGTAAATCTGTTTGTCCCTGTGTTGACCGTTGCTTGCCTGACCGTTCCTGTTATTAAAACCTGCATTTGCATCCGCACCTCTCTTGTCAGCATCCCACTTCACATTACACAGATAAGCTTTATTTGCGTTCTTTCACTTCAGAAAAATCACAGTAGGAGATGAGTGATGACACGATGCATACATGTGCTTTAAACCCTGATACTCAGCAGTTTATTTGTGTTTGCTGCCTCATTGCAAACATACATGGGAAATTTCACAATATTAAACTAACCAAAGATACAGCTAAAGAGATCTTCATGTCTCTTCAGTGGCACTGAATACATTTTAATCTGTATATCCTGCATTTTGCATGCCTTGCATCATAATGGAGCTCTATAATGCCCGTCTTGTTTTCCAAAATAAGAGCCCTGCATACATGGTAAGCATAAACTTAAAAATAAAGGAAAAATATAATTGTTGTAACCTCTTCAGTAAAAATTGTGGCCAACCAAACGCTGCATGCATATTAATGATCCTATGTGCAGTATTTTGTTCTGATTGGTCTGTTTTTCACCAGAATTTACATTAGAATGAGAACAGTGTTGTACGATGATCATAGTATGTCATACCTACTGAACTCGTATTATTCAGCTATGCCTGGGTATTATATAATTTAATTCTAATGAATTTTTAATAGTCATTTTAAAGATGAAGTGATTGCTTTATTAATCAGAGCTTGTTGTTTCAGCCATGCCTGGACATTAAAAAAGCACATTTAAAATGATACTTTAATTGGCTCACGGGTGCTGGAGATGAGAATAATACAACATGTCCTTTTTAGGTGCTCAGTGGACTTCAGTTTGTCAGAGATTTTCACATCTGAAAGCCTAGCACCCTTTTGAATGAATAAAAAGTGTTACTTTAAAAAGTATAACTACAACAAATAATTATATGATTTTTGTGCTTTAGTTTATTGTACATAAATGTTCAGAGTAAACTAATGTTTCAAACCAATCGAACTGCTGAAGGATTATTAAATGTACAACAGGGAACGCTTTACAATAGAGTCACTTTCTGCATTAACTATAACATCTGAAACGCTGAAAAAAATGCTATATTTTTTTACATAAGCAGTGGTGGAAAGAGTACAGAAAAATCATACTCAAGTAAGAGTACCACTACTTGTCCAAAAAAGTAGTGCGAGTAGAAGTATCTGTTGTAAACATTACTCAAGATATGAGTAAAAAAGTAACCCTATTAAAGTACTCAATAGTAGTAAGTATTACTCTATAAAAAGCTAATGCATTTACTTGCAGTTTGTGCATGCATGTGTGTGTATGTAACATTCTGTAGTGCTTTCAGTGATTGTTTAAGGCCACACGATTTTAATCCACATATAGTAGGCATCCGTCATCTTATCAGTTCCATGCAGTTTCTGGGTGATTTGGTGTTAGCGCTATATACATGAACAAATAATAGCGCTATATAATATTCTATAATATTGTTTTTTTTTTTATATATTTGTATAATATTATAATATTATATAGTGCTATATAAAGCACTAAATAAATACACATGAATTCAATTGAATCTTAAGGCAAAGTTTTGTTTCAATATAAGTTGAAACAAATACAACAGGACTTCATTAGTTGTTAGGTCCATTGAATAACAAATGCTATGTCATTTGCTTTTTAACAAATTAATAAAGATTAAATAAGAAATGAACATGCTTTACAGGTAGTTATTATTATCTGTTATGTTTAATTAACTACTATTATCAAATGGAGGTGTATGTAAATTACACAATAAATACATTAAACTCTTATCTTCAAAGTGAAGTTAATTTAGTTTAATTGTAATTATTTACCCTGTAGTGCAAACAATATTATTACTGAAATTACTGCAAATACAATAATCAGAATATTCTTACAAAGCATTGTACCATATTTAATTATAAATAATTATTCACAATCTGTTTTCCCATGATTGCAACATCCCTCATGGTCATTTTCACAATATATTGAGTTTTTTTATTCTTATGTAAATAGCACACAATAAATGCATTAAAACTTATCTTCAACGTAATGTACATGTTGTTTCATTATAAATTAACCTTGCAATGCCCCTCAAAATGTAAAAGTCAAATATTTTCTGATTGGAGATGCACTTTCAGTAGCCACCAACAGGGGGCAGCAGACAGTATGTTTGTGTGACTGCGTTTGTGGTTTCCTTCAGTTTCCGTAGCTCTGCTCTGTGTTTGAGGACAGATCTGATCCCCACTGCCGCTGTTCTGTAAGCAGTTGATCCAGCGTCAGTGACTAAATGTCTAAGCACTCTCAACACAGAACAGGCAATTTTTCCCATCATTAGTCGTACAAGCACATGGTACATTTGACAAAATGCCTCTTTTAACTGTGCGGTTTTAGGAATTTTCATTGGGATATAAATCCACGGCCCACAGAAATGCTCATGGAAGCTTTTAAAAATGCCTTTTGTACCTGCTGTGTATGATTTATGGTCAGAGGTGTGATTTAAAGAGGGTAGTTCACCCCAAAAAAAAGTTGACTTATCCAACCTTAGGTCACCTAAGATCTATTGTAGCTGACATTTTTCTTCAGTAGA
>NC_141029.1:49250000-49272500 GCF_052040795.2 Danio rerio | reverse complement strand
TAAATATTATTTGACAAAATACTTTTCAAGACTCTTCTATACAGCTTAAAGTGACATTTAAAGGCTTAACTAGGTTAATTAGGTTATCTAGGCAGGTTAGGGCAAGTTATTGTATAATGATGGTTGTTCTGTAGACTATCGAAAATATATATAGCTTACAGGGGCTAATAATTTTGACCTTAAAATGGTTTTTAAAAAATTCAAAACTGCTTTTATTCTAGCCGAAATAAAACAAATATGATTTTTTTCCAGAAGAAAAAACATGATCAGACATAATGTAAAAATTTCTTTGGTCTATAAAACATCAATTGGGATATATATATATATATATATATATATATATATATATATATATATATATATATATATATATATATATATATATATATATATATATATATATATATATATATACTGGCTACTGTTTACCCATATATATACTGGCTAATGTTCCCCCATCAAAGCAATGTCTAGCTGCAAAAGCTAACTAAATTCTTGTTGTATTACTTGCTGTATTATGACCATGAAAACGCTCTGGGCAAACAATATACAGTGCTCAGCATATATACCTCTTACAAATCTATCTTTTAAATTCATATTTTAATAGGAAGCAATTTAATATTATATTTCTGCACATACATTAAATCAGGTGTCCAAACTCGGTCCTGGAGGGCCAGTGTCCTGTATAGTTTAGCTCCAACTTCCTACAACACACCTGCCTAAAAGTTTCTATTATACCTAGAAAGACCTCATTTAGCTGGTTCAGGTGTTTTTAACTGGGGTTGGCCCTCGAGTTTGGACACCTCTGCATTGGATTATTCAGTACTGAAAATAAATATGGAGCTAATCTAACAAAAATAACTTATGATAACAATTCAAAACTAGTACATCAAAATTTATATATTATAGAAAAATAAATACAAATTTAAAAAATAGGGAAAAAAAGTGTTATACTATATACTCTCAAGATTATGTGCATAAATAGTAAAATTGTCCAAAGATCTGTCTGGCTCTACTAATTAGGTACATTATAGTTTGTTGAAAAACTCTATTTGAGTAACAGGTAACACTTTAGTTTGGGTCACAGTTGAAGGTATTAACAAACCATTAACTTACACTGCTAGCTTGAGAAACGAATAACTAGCTTCTTATTAATAGTAAGTAAGGTAATACTCAGATTTAGGTTTTGGGTAGGATTAGTGATGCCTAATAAGATCATACTTTATAACTAATGAACAGTTAATAGCTTAATAATAGGCAGGTCATAAGCCAGTAGTTAACAGCATGAATTGTGACCTAAACTAAAGCATTACCAGTTCTATAAAGCAACAGTTGTCGGGGTCATGACTGGTGGCTATTAAAGAAAAGCGAAGGAGGAAAACTCTGATGGATTCAGCTTGAGCCGCATTAATAGTACATGGCCAAGTTTATCTTCTGATTTTTTCGCTTGAGTTGTCATAGGATTGAGGAGCTCAGGAGGTGCTTATTTGCGCTAATTAGTCTTCGATGCTAGCAGCCTCTCATCTGCCTGCCAGCAAAGCCCCAGCCAAGCCTGTCCCGCCGGATTTGCCTGACAGATGGTAAAATCGTCCCCAGCTTCCAGGACATTAACTCATTTTGGCTTGAGTATCGTGACAAAGGTGGAGCACCTAAAAGTGGTGTTCTTTGGCCCTCTTCAAAAGCACTGAATGGTTAATCCCAGCACTTCATCTCACGGTCTGCAACAAGTTGTCAGATCCTAGTCCCAGAGCGACAATGTCCTGTTAATGTATTTGCGAATTGGTATTCTCTTTCCACTGAACGGGAGCACTGGATTCCTGGGAAGAACATATTATAGACGCACCTCATTTCAAAAGTTGGCTCGGTGCAGTTGCTAGTGGTTTCTGTTGAATCACAGTAGCAGCTTAATCACATAGGAGATCTGGACTGGGGAATATCACACCTAAATCAATGGAACATGCATGCAGAGTCATGCTGAAATAAAGGAGTTTGTGTTTACGGTGTTCCTAACATGCTGACCTTTAGCAGACCCTGCGTGCGGATGGTACTGTCCGAGTGGGTGGTTATTTGTGGAGGCCGGTTTTTCTTGCTTCAAGCCACAGGAGAGTTTTAATCTGGGATGAACATTCTGAAAAAAGAGACAGGCAGGAATGTTAGTAATCCTGCTGGACATTTGGTGCATATAACATTTACATGTACAGTTGAAGTCAAATTTATATACTCCTGTGATTTTAAAATTTTTTCATTTCTGAGCAAGGAAATTTTCACAGTATTTCTTATAATATTGTTTCCTCTGGAGAAAGTCTTATTTATTTCAGCTAGAATAAAAGCAATTTTAGGGGTTTATGAAAACGTTTCAAAATTTTTAGCCGTCTTAGGCAATATTTGTTTTTTGATTATCTACAGAACGAACCATCATTGGACAATGACTAGCCAAAATAACCTAACTTGCCTAATTAACCAACATAGGCTCATTCTGAAAATGTAGCCCTATATACATTTCTGGAGATCACGAATTACGTAACCAGAAGTACGTATGGCTGCATTTCCTCTTTAAAACAAACACTATGGGGCGGTATGTTCCTTATCCTTTTCGCGCTTACCTCCATGTGGACGGCTTTCCAGCTGTTACCAGTTTATCCAGTTAGCTCGCCATGTACTCTCATAACTTATTAATAAAGGTAATCTGGAATGACAAAAAAAATAAATAAATAAATAAATAAATTATCCAAGACTTTCAGAGTTCATCATGTTTATTTGGATTCATGTTCAATGCCTCATTCATTTTACCCCAGACATGCTCAATAATGTTCATGTCTGGTGACTGGGCTGGCCAATCCTAGAGCACCTTGACATTCTTTGGCTTTCAGGAACTTCGATGAACTTTGTTGAAGTATGAGAAGGAGCGCTATCCTGCTGGAGAATTTGCCCTCTCCTGTGGTTTATAATGTATTGGGCAGCACAAATGTTATGATACCTCAGGCTGTTGATGTTGCCATCCACTCTGCAGATCTTTTGCATGCCCTCATAATGAATGTAACCCCAAACCATGATTCTTTTCCTTCACCAAACTTGACTGATTTCTGTGAGAATTTTGGGTCCATGCGGGCTCCAATAGGTCTTTAGCAGTATTTGTTATGATTGGGATGCAGTTCAACAGTTGATTTATTGGAAATTTCTTCCTTCTGCACTTTTTCAAATGATCAACTAGAAGTTATTATTTGTTGCTCTTACAATTGGGATAGATGAGAAGACTTTTGTCAGGTAATGAAAGTATGGATGTGAACGTACAGTATTTAATGATGACATGGTGTTTTGAAGTTCCTGGATGAGCCTGTGTTATTTAATAGTTGTTATCTTGGAATAACACACCTTGGCATTTCACGACTGACCAATCAGAAACCAGTTTTCCAGAAAGCAGTGTAATAATTAATGGTATTACTCAGGACCTGGAAATAGTTCTGGATCTCCTCTCACATATGTCTGCATGGTTGCATTTTCAGGTGCTGCATAATATCAATTCTCCTACTGCAGCTATGGTGTGCCAGAAAAGTTCATTGATATGTTTGACTGATGTCAGCTGAGATAACTAGGAAAGTTTAGTTGATTTGAAAAAACACAGCAGGGAAGATTATATGAATATATATATATATATATATATATATATATATATATATATATATATATATATATATATATATATATATATATATATATATATATATGTATATATGTATGTATGTATGTATGTATGTATGTATGTATATATATATATATATATATATATATATATATATATATATATATATATATGTATGTATGTATGTATGTATGTATGTATGTATGTATGTATATATATATATATATATATATATATATATATATATATATATATATATATATATATATATATATATATATATATATATATATATATATATATATATATATATATATATATATATACTGTATGCAGTTCAACAGTTGATTCATTGGAAATTTATACCTTCTGCCACTTTTCCAAATGATCAACTAGAAGTTAAGTTATTATTTGTTGCTCTTACAATTAGGATAGATGAGAAGACTTTTGTCAGGTAATGCAAGTATGGATGTGAACGTACAGTATTTAATGATGACATGGTGATTTGAAGTTCCTGGATGAGCCTGTGTTATTTAATAGTTGTTATCTTGGAATAACACACCTTGGCATTTCGCGACTGACCAATCAGAAACCAGTTTTCCAGAAAGCAGTGTAATAATTAATGGTATTACTCAGGACCTGGAAATAGTTCTGGATCTCCTCTCACATATGTCTGCATGGTTGCATTTTCAGGTGCTGCATAATATCAATTCTCCTGCTGCAGCTATGGTGTAGCAGAAAAGTTTGTTGATATGTTTGACTGATATCAGCTGAGATGACAAGGAAAGCTCAGTTGATTTGAAAAAACACAGCAGGGAAGATTATATATATATATATATATATATATATATATATATATATATATATATATATATATATATATATATATATATATATATATACAGTTGAAGTCAGAATTATTAGCCCCGTTAAATTATTAGACCGCTTGTTTATTTTTTCCCCAATTTCTGTTTAAGGGAGAGAAGATTTTTTCAACACATTTCTAAACATAATAGTTTTAATAACTCATTTCTAACAACTGATTTATTTTATCTTTGCCGTGATGACTGTAAATAATATTTTAAATGATATTTTTAAGACACTTCTACACAGCTTAAAGTGACATTTAAAGGCTTAACTAGGTTAATTAAGTTAACTAGGCAGGTTAGGGGAATTAGGCAAGTTATTGTATAACGATGGTTTGTTCTGGAGACTATCAAGAAAAAATATAGCTTAAAGAGGCTAATAATTTTGTCCCTAAAATGGTTCATAAAAAATTAAAAACTGCTTTTATCCTAGCTGAAATAAAACAAATCAGACTTTCTCCAGATGAAAAAATATTATTAGACATACTGTAAAAATGTCCTTGCTCTGTTGAACACCATTTGGAAAATATTTAAAAAAGAAGAAAAAAAATCGAAGGGGGCTAATAATTCTGACTTCAACTGTATATATATATATATATATATATATATATATATATATATATATATATATATATATATATATATATATATATATATATATATTTTTTTTTTTTTTTAAACCAAAATATTTAACTTCCAGGAAAACAAGACTCATCTTGCACTTCCCTGATTCTTGTCCAATCAAAAGCTGTCTAGAAACAAAATGTCCTTGTCCTAAACTAAAGCCTTATCCAGACAGAAAGGTCTCAAGGTCTTCATTATGTCCCACCCAGATGTCCTGTTCCAATAGGAAATATGTTAATACATGAGACAAAACGTGATACCATGGGGTCTTAAAAACAGATTGTTCTCATTTCTCAACTCAAAAGCTTTCAAAACAAAAATCACACATTTGTACCATTCTTGTCCAAGTCTAACTTTGATCTGGTCAGACAGATTCCTCTCCTTCATCATCATCATCATCATCATCATCATCATCAGATTTATAAAATACAGTGTGCAGACTGAAGCGATGTCAACAGTGTCAGGATTCCAAAATCCAAAAAAAAAAAAAAAAAAAAAAAAAAAAAAAAAACGCTTCGGAAAAGACAACACGGGTTGTGAAATGTGCTTGCATAATGTGTTAATGGAATCAAAAAGTTTCTTTCTAAAAATAAATCACACCCCAAAACACTTAAGCTCCCAACACACGAGCAGCCTGCTCAAAGTTTGACCGCAATTACATTAAATGACTCTATTTTCTCTCCGTCTTCATAATTTCCAGTCAAGTTGTAATTCATCAGTGTGTGTCAGCATCAAACAGGCCGGCAGGAAAGAGGGAAACGCCTCGCTCTATTTTTAAGAACAAAGTATTCCAGGTACACTTCCAAAACTTCACTTGTGCTGCTGTGGCCAAACATTTACCAAAAGTCCCAGCCATAGACACCTGAGATCGAATCATGACACATCTCTGGACTAAACTCAAACAAAGTTGCAAAACAAAGTTGTTGTAGAGAATTAAAACTAGGTTACATTTGTTTTAAGTTACATTAAGTACTATGTACTTGTACATGGTCTATTAAGATGGGACATGGGTAGGGTTAGGAACAGGTTTGGCGGTATGTGTAGGTTTAAAGTTGGGTTAAGGTGTAAAGAATGGATCAACACTCACCGCCCACTTCATTAGCTACACCTTAATAGTACCGTGTTGGACCTTCTTTTGCCTTCAGAACTGCCTCAATCCTTCATGACATAGATTCAAGAAGGTACTGCAAATATTCCTCAGTGGTTTTGGTCCATATTGACATGATAGCATCCCGCAGTTGCTGCAGATTTGGTGGCTGCACATCCATCATGTGAAGCTCCTGTTCCACCACATCCCAAAGGTGATCTATTGGATTAAGGTCTGGTGGTGACTGTGGAAGTTATTTGAGTACAGTGAACTCATTGTCATGTTCAAGAAGTAGCCATCAGAAGATGGGTGAACTGTGGTCATAAAGGGATGGACTTGGTCAGCAACAATACTTGCACGTCAATACTGGTTGTAAACTCTAAATAATTTAATCTGCAATAAAATATTATTTAGCAATAAAATTAACTTAAACAACTTTGATACTTTACTCTTATCATTACTGCAAATTAATAACAATATTGGACCTAAAACTGATCCTTGTGGTATGCCACAATTTATATTCATATATGGAGATTTATGGTTACCAATTTCAACAAACTGTTGCCCATTTCTTTAATAGCTTCTTATCCAATCCAAAGCTACTTCTTGTATACCATACCTTTCTTATTTTTTTACCAATATATCATGATTTATTTTATCAAATGCATTCTTTAAATATATTCCATCTAACTTTTCCTTTTTATCTATCATATTAGTGATTTCCTATTAGTGATTTCCTCAATCTTTTTTGTTAATGCCAGGGATGTTTTTCCTAAAACCATTCTGGGGTCAAAAATCTGACCTTGGGACTGTCAGAAGTACCTGTACACTCTCAGAAATAAAGGTAAACGAGCTGTCACTACGGTGATACCTTTTTTAAAAGGTACGCATTTGCACTTGAAGGGTCCATATCGGTACCTCAAAAGTCTATATTATTACCGACAAATTTTAAGAGGAACACTTTTGTACTTTTTAGGTACTAATTTGCATGCTTGAGGTATTAATATGGACCTTTTAGGTACAAATTTGTACCTTTGAAAAGGTACCACGCCAGTGACAGCTCATGTATATTTATATCTGAGAGACTATGATTATGATTAACACTATGATGAAACTATGCCTAACTACATACATGGCATTTAATATGAAGAACTTTGCCTTCATTTTTAATTTTGAAACTACATACATAAAAACTAAATACAAGCATGTTCATAAAATAAAAAAGCTCAGCTTAAACTAACACAAGATTATTGAAACTAAAAACAAATTTAAAAACAGGATCAAAATAAAAACAAATTCAATATTGCAAAACTATAACAACCTCATTGCAAAACCTCTTACTCTATAATCAAACTCAGGTGAATGGAGATTGGAATGTGAAAGGCTATAAATAAAGTTTAATGTCCTTCCAACATTAATAATGTTGTTGGATAGTGATTACTAAAATAAAAATAAATGACCTGTTAGACGTGTAATAAGGTCAGTAAACTGCCGAGCAAACATGACTCACTCAGCTGCGTGTGGGGTCTCGGCTTCTGGGATGCTGTATGAACACTCATTTACTTGTTCAAAGGATCCATTTTTATACCGTCCTAATGGCTGCTGAGAGCTATGACTTGGAACCCGTGCATTTGGGGTTTTTCTTCTTTCAGTCCTGGTTTTGCTCTTTCTTTTGACGCACACTGTAAAAATGGCCATGAATTTAATAATAAAAATAAATAAATGGTAAACATAAAGTTTCCTTATTAATATTTACAGATTTTTTAAACACATTTCTAAATATAATAGTTTTAATAACTCATCTATATTAACTGATTTATCTTTGCCATGACAGTCAATATTATTTGACTAGATATTTTTTAAGACACTTCTAT
Source organism: Danio rerio (assembly GCF_052040795.2). Taxonomy (NCBI): domain Eukaryota; kingdom Metazoa; phylum Chordata; class Actinopteri; order Cypriniformes; family Danionidae; genus Danio; species Danio rerio. The sequence continues at coordinate 49,264,409 of NC_141029.1, read as the reverse complement.
ACAGCTTAAAGTGACATTTAAAGGCTTAACTAGGTTAGTTAAGTTGACTAGGCAGGTTAGGGCAAATAGTTATTTTATAAAGATGGTTTGTTTTGTAGACAATAAAAAAAAAAAAAAAAAAAAATATATATATATATATATATATATATATATATATATATATATATAGCTTAAAGGGGATAATCATTTTGACCTTAAAATTGTTTTAAAAAATAATAATAATAAATACTGCTTTTATTCTAGCCGAAATAAAACAAATCAGACTTTCTCCAGAAGGAAAACTATTATCAGACATACTGTGAAAATGTCCTTGCTCTGTTAAACATGTGTCTGCAAAGCTTCCGCTCAAAACATTTATCAGATTATTTATTATATCTTTTAGAATATTAGAATTTTCTGCTCTGAACACAATGTAGCTTTTTTTGTTGTGCCTTTAATGCTGGTTCTCTCCGCCTACCATTCCCACGTGCCTGTCAGAGTGTGCCTCAATCTCCGCCTCAGCTGCATCAGATAGACAGCACAGTGACATACATGAAAGAAGCATATCTCACGTAATGTTTCTGAGAAATACTACAGTAAGAACTTTCCCAATGATTATTTGATGTATTTGTGGAGTGAATTCAAGCCTTTTGATGAGTTACACACAATGTCGTTACAAAGTTCACACACACACAGACACACAAACACAGACAAAATGTGACAGGATGCACATTAATCCTGTCTGAATATCTGGTATATTAATGTACAAAATAAATCTGATTTAACGTCCCCAAACTGGGATTAAATCGTCTTCTTTTGTAACTGTACTGACGTGCGACTCTAGTGATAAAGATGGTAAAATCGCTGTAATTCATTAACATACACTGTTTTAAAAACTTTTTAAACTTGTAAAACTCATTCTTGATCACATTTGATGATGACTGATAATCACAGAGAGCTGAACAGATCTTTTATTCCCAGTTGCTTTGCACACGTCCTGTCTTGTTGATTTGATTATACACGTTACTATGGACACATGTTAATACGCGTCTGCCAATCAATTCAGTGGGCTGGAAAACTGCATCCCTACGTCAAGTTGCGGCAGGCCTCCTATTTTAACATCAGGAAATTTTTAAAAAGAGACTTATTGTGTTTATATCACCCCAATATCACTGATTTTCATCATATGGGCCCTTTAAGACATGTGACATGTGGCTTGAGCTGCATTTCTATCAGTGTTGTAAGCAATATTGTCTAAATAAGGGTTCTCAATCTTTTTTTCTTTGGGCCACAATATCAGACACAAAATCTTTTTTACTTTCAGAGATGCAATGTCTGACACAATGCACTCAATGGAGCTAGTGACATCACTTTGATGGGTAGGATTAGGTGAGCCCATTCAAAAGCATTGCATGCAGCACTGATTGCATCTGCACCGAGTCTGCAGCCAGACCCCTCTGCATTATTTACTATTAAATATCCACTATTCAAAAATATACAAACCAATGAAAACCACAGTAACACAGCCTAAATCTGTTGAAACGTGTGATGTGGTAAAATCTGAAAACGTAAAATCAGGCGAGGGTTTTCCCTTTTCTAAATTGCTTTTTAAAACTGTTAGTTGGGTTTAGGGAAGTGGGTGGGCAGGTCAATCTGTGCTTTTTAAAACATTTGGTTGGGTTTGGAGAAGAGGGAGAGTTGATCGGTCAGACAGTCAGTCAACAGTGGCATCTGATGGATTTACATGAGAACAGCAGGAGCGAAAAAGAGTACGCAGCGGCCTCTGGTGGATTCATGAAAACAAAAACTGCATAAAAAAAACTATTTCCTGGGACGTATTTTGCGCTCTCCAAAAATGTATATAGAGGTACGTTTTCAGAATGAGTCTGGGTTGAGATTTTTATAATAAATTTAACAGATTATTATTATTATTAGTAGTAGTATTATTTATAGCCCAGAGGGAGATGACTTTAAAAAAAGGAGCAACGAGCGATGGTACACATGCTTATATTTCATGCCACAAAGAACAGCGGCATTCCTCTTTTGGCCATGGTTATTCTAAAATAATGATATAAATCTCGCTGTCCAGCTGCAGAGGAAGGAGGCAGGCAATGATGGATGATGCTGGGGCAGTTTTACAGTTGAGGCCGATTTCACACAAAAACAGAGCAAAGTTCTTCTCTGCGGCAAACATCACTATTAATATTGCTCACGCTCGGGATCTGAAAAAAAGTTCAGTGTGCAATTTGTCAAACAATGTTTGTGCTACAGACATGAATGATTCCTCTAATCATGTGGCTTACAGAGAAAAGGTGGGCTGTTATTTTTCTAAGAGATCAGACTTGTGATTTTCATCTGGCGCGCAATAAAATAGGTGAAACATTCCTCAGACTTACAGTAAACTGAAGGAGACACAAGCAGGAGACTTGTAGGTGGGCGCTTTTTTCTTTTTGAAAAACTTACTTGAAGACATCATGTTAATTTCATCCATGTTTTCTCTTTTAGACTACATAAAAAGTCCTTATTTAATCTTAAAGTCCTTCTGTCTCCTGACAGCAAGAAGGTAACTGGTTCAAGTCCTGGCTGGGCCAGTTGGCGTTTCTCTATGGATTTTGCATGTTCTACCCATGTTGGCATTGGTGTTTTCCAGTTCTAGGTTGTGGCTGGAAGGACATACGCTGCGTAAAACATATGCTGGAATATTTGGTGGTTCATTCCACTGTGGCTTCCCCTGATAAACAAGGGACGAAGCCAATGGAAAATGAATGACTGAATAATACACTGAGAAAAAAAGTTTGATTTGACCATTTTCAATCAAAGTCTGATCATGTGCTTTTGCTTTTTTGCAGTTTGACGGCTTCAGCCAGAATATTTTTAACCACGCCTAGTTTGCTATGAGGGAGCGATGCGCACAAAGAAAGCCCCGCCCCCTACTCAATATTACATTTCAGTTGGAGGTACAGCAACAAACTAAAACAAATTTTGGTTCATGCAGACTTTACCAACTATAACAACAACTATAAGTGACCTCAGCTAGATTCTTACCGAGATATTAAATCAGATTCTTTTTTAAACCAGACTTATTCTGATTATGTACCCCTATATACATTTTTGGAGAGCGTCAAATACGTCCAAGGAGCTACTTTTCTGCAGTTTTTACGAATCTCCGGCTGTTGTATAAGCTTTTTGAGATTAAGTTTCTCTCATGAGTGCCATTCACACGTGCTTTTCTTGCATAAATCTACTAGAGGGTGCTGTCGATTAACTGACTAATCGACTGACCCACCCTCCTCCTTCCCTAAACCCAATCAATAGTGTTTAAAAAGCACAGATTTTCAAGCGCCCACCCACTTCCCTAAAACCAATCTACAGTTTTAATAAGCAATCCAGAAAAGGCTCTCACCAAGTGAAGTTTATTTATAAACTAATTTCGAGAGAAGCACGTGCTTATGATTGATTGCAGCTGTTCCTCGTTAGCTAACGCACGATCCACCAATTAGACGATTTATAAATCATTATAAATAACCATAGCATATTACCTTAGTCATCTTCGTCTTAAAGAACCCCCCTTCCACCCCTTTTCCTTATCAGGGCATCACAGAGGCTAATGATTAGCATCATTGCCTCACAGCAAGAACGCCACTGGCTCAGACCTTACCTGGCCAAATCCGCATTTCTCTGTGAAGTTTGCATGTTCTCCCCATGTTTGCATGGATTTTCTCCGGGCACTCCGGTTTCCTCCCACAGACCTAAACATGTAACATAAATAAATTGACCAAGTAAATTGTCATTTTAGGCAAGCTAAGAATTCAGCATAAAATCTTAGCAGGCGAGTTCACGAGACTGCCTGAGATCAGACTCCCCTCTCGCCCTGCAATGGGAGGGAGCCCCGGGCTCGAGGATCTCACAAGCTCAGGGCTCTCTCATGGGATAGCACACCAAACATGCTTCATAATCAATCATTGGCAATGGCGAACTCTTGAAAGCCTGATTATTACAGTCATGCGTTCCTCTGGCTAAATAATTCGCGATCGGCAGAAATGTAGACGTACGTTTTTAGAATGAGTCTGTGTTAGGGGTGGGGTTTAAGAACACGCTTTTTTTTAACATTTAGGGACTGAAGACACTAAGTGATTAAGTGTTTCAGGTGTAATTTAATCATATTCTTCCTGCAAACTAGGTGGCTCACTTCAAAATGCGCCACAGATACTCTGTTGGAGAGAGGTCGGGACTGCAGGCAGCCCAGTCAAATAACTGTATCCTTTTCCTCCACAGCCAGGAATCTGTAACGTGTGCAGAATGTGGTTTTGCATTGTCTTGTTGAAATATGCATGGGCGTCTCTGGAAATGAAGGCACCTTATTGTGCTCCAAAATCTCAACGTAATTTTATAGTATTAATGGCGCCATCACAGAAGTGCAAGTTACTTTTGGCAAGGGCACTAACACATCCCCATACCATGACAGACCCTAACTTTTATATTTAATGCTTAATTTTTCAATTATTAATTTGGTAATGAAAAAATATTCTTTAACCACGTATGACAACACAATCATGAAGCGCATTGTACATGTGCTTATAAGTCAAGAATATTGCATTTGTAGCTGTATTCATAAACTGCCTACTACCATCTATTTTTGTAGAGCATATTCTTAACAAATGATGAATTAACTATTTGCTAATGCTTAATAAATGATTCATAGTGTCTACTTATTAAGTGTTACCATTTTTTGAAAAATAAATAATACAGATTCAAACAAACACACTTTACAAGAAAAAAAACTAGGCGTCATTCTTGTCATGTCCAGCTAAAATGTGATTTCCCACTACTGCTCAATGAAGTTCATTTAAAACTACCATTTGACCAAACTTGCTGCATGTGTTGCCATCTCTGCTGCCACATCTCTCAGCCAGCTTTGGGAAATTTCGTCTTAGTCCAGCACAGGTGGTTCACATTTAGAGGTGAGACTATATATAGCCTGCGAAAACACAATCCAGGTGGTTTTTCCAATGAACAAAGCAGCTAATGCAGAGCCATGCGGCTGCCCCCTCCCAGGGTTTGTTTAATGAACAGAATCTCTGGAGTATAGAGGAAAGATACAGAGCTGCCAGCTGGGCACAGACCGCTGATAATTCAAGCCCATTGGTCAGAGGCACAGAGGGCAGTAAATGACACCAATCAAGGCTTTTGGTTTCGCTGTTGGGGAAGCTGCTTTGAAACCGTACCTTCCCGAGCTTCAAACCACTCATAATTTAAACTGGTTAAACTACAGTCACGCTGCCCTTTTAACAGTAGCCGGAATGGAGCTATTTAATGAAGGGATTTCTTTCTTTTTTTGAATTAAATTGCAGCTACATTACATAAGATAGCAATAAAGTTGTTTTTCAACAAGCTTCAAAATAATGAGGGTTTTAAATTAGAGTGGTATTATTAGTCATCAATTCAGTAAATATTGTTTGTTCAAAACAGAAGCAGTAAGACTATCAATTTATATAATTGATTCAACCCAGGCTCATTCTGATAATGTACCCATATATACATTTCTGGAGAGCGCCAAATACATCCCAGGAGCTACGTTTTTTGCCTTTTTTTCATGAATCCACCAGAGGCCGCTGTGTATGCTTTTTAAGATCTCAAACTTCTTCTTTTTAAAGGGAATTTTATTAAACGTAAGTATAAATTATTCCAGTGATTAATTCAAAACAGCTGATTAATTTCAAAAATCAAACCAGATTCATGGATTAGGTTTGTCAAAAGTGCCACCTTTGAATTGATTTATCAGCAATCGCCACAGTGGAATGAACCACCAACTACTATGCCAAATGTTTTACACAGTGGATGCAGCTGAAAGAGCATCCACTGTGTAAAACATTTGACAAAGTTGCCATATTCCCAGTACTGAGAAATGTTTGCTTTTTTATCCCGAATTAAAATGCCATTTTGACTGAATTCAAGCCGTATATAAATACAGTTTATAAATATACACACACACACACACACACACACACACACCATTTTATTAGGCAAACATGTCCAACTGCATGGTCCAACTTCGTGACATGGTTGTTGGTGTCAGACGGGGTGGTCTGTGTAATTCAGAAATTGCTCATTTACTGGGATTGTCACGCATCACCATCTCTAGGGTTTACAGAGAATGGTCCGAAAAAAATCCCTTTATGACCACAGTGTACCCATCTTCTGATGGCTACTTCCAACAGGATAACGTGCCATGTCATAAAGTGCGAATCATCTCAGACTAGTTTCTTGAACATGACAACCAGTTCACTGTACTCAAGCGGCCTCCACAGTCACCTGACTCAATCCAATAGAGCACCTTTGTGATGTGGTGGAACAGGAGATTCGCGTCATGGATGTGCAGCTGACAAATCTGCAGCAGCTGCGTGATTCTATTATGTATTCTGTCAATATGGACCAAATGTCAATATGGACCAAAATCTTTGAGGAATATTTCCAGTACCTTGTTGAATTTATTACATTAAAGGCAGCTCTGAAGGCAAAAGGGGGTCAAACCCGGTAGGTGTACCTAATAAAGTGGCCGTATAGAGTATATATATATATATATATATATATATATATATATATATATATATATATATATATATATATATATATATATATATGTGTGTGTGTGTGTGTGTGTGTGTGTGTGTGTGTGTGTGTGTGTGTATATCTATCATGAATTACAATGTGAATTATCAGTGCCCAGCTCTTTTCTGACAAGCTCATAAAGCAAGCCCAGGAATGCATTCATCTCTCTAGATTTACTAGTCAGGTGTCTTCAAGGTTATTGCGACACGCATATCTCGACAGCATCAAATATTTGAATAGTGCTCTTATTCCTGGGAACTCCGGCAAAAGACAAAACGCTCCCAGTGAAACATGTTTTGGATAATTTAGTCGGCTGCTGCCTTTGGTCTGAGAAGACATTTCGGCAATGCCACAGCAGCCACAGAGGCCGTTCTGTTGGCCGCTCACGAAGGAAGCATCTTTGCGCCAGGCCACTCTGCCCACTTCCACCCTCCACCTCCTTCTTAAAACTAATCCTGCAGGCGGGCTGTGAGCAGACAGATCTGTCTCCATCACAGTCTGTAACCATCCTTCCCCCACATTTCTAGACTGGGTTAGTCTGACACACACATGGGGTCTCCGAAAGGCACAAAGGTACTTTTTAGGAATCTCTCTCTCTCTCTCTCTCTCTCTCTCTCTCTCTCTCTCTCTCTCTCTCTCTCTTTCTCTCTTCGTTCCTAGAGAATCTATGTCAGGATTTGATTTTATTGCAGGGTGCAGCCTTCCTCATGCTGCCGTCTGGATTTGGATGTCAACCACATGCCTGATTTACATTTACAGATGGCTGAAAATACATCTCGAATTTAAAGCACTGTTATTTTCCTCAAACACTGTCCATCAAAGACAGATAGATAGATTCTGATCGAATTCCACTTTTGCTGAATGATTGTCTTACTTTATTGTGTGTGCATTTCCATCCCCCTTTTTTTTTTACATGTTAATATCATCCAGGTGTGTTGAAGTCTCGGAAATGAAGGAAATAGTTCAACCAAAAATGTACAATTATTTACTCACCCTATAGTTGCAAATCATTTTTTTTAATCAGTGTTATCTGTCATAATCTTCACATATATAGACTCTTTGCAACAACAAATGGACAAAACACCACAAAAAAAATAAAATAAAAAATAAAATTGCTTCAAAGTCTTCTTAGATATTGGGTAGTTAAATCTAGTAAAAGCATAATTCATGTTAGTTTTAATTTGTTTCTCTGTTTTGTGCGACATAGGCTCACTTTAAAAAAACGAAAAACGTAGCCCATTAGGGTCCCATGATCAGTTTCTTTTGTCAATCACTCAGTCTCGCTGCAAATCAAAAGGTGATTGAGCTTTTTGTGTTGCGGCCCCAAGGCTCTGGAACAGTCTCCTGTTGAACACTAGGATTTCTCCATCCTTGGATACTTTTACATCTAACTTGAAGACGTATTCTTACTCCCTTGCCTTTGAGTGACTCATACATGTAATTTCTATACTGTATTTTAGTATTACATATATATTTCCTTTTCTTACATTTTTATTTTTTTATTTTTATTTTCTTAAATATTTTTTCTCATTGTAAAGCAATTTGGATCAACTATGGTTGTATAAAATTGTGCTCTATAAATAAAGTTTGCCTTGCCTTGCCCTTTATATTTTTCTGGAGATCTGGAATTATGAGCCAGAAGTACATATGGCTGCATTTTGTCTTGAAAACAAATGCTATGGTTCCTTTGCAAGCTTACCAGCTGACCAATAGCGTGCCGAAGTATGCTAATAGGACTTATATATACTGGGTGAAGCGCTTACGGTGAACGGTATGCCATTGCAAAATCGGCATGTTTAAGGTCTGTTTCTTAGGTTAAAATGAAAGGCACGCAGGGCGCATGAGCAGCGTGCAAAACGCTAACGGCCATTAGTAAATAATTTAAAAAAGGCACCCCTTAACGAGAAAAGCATGTTTAGTGTGATCGGCCCCCATGCAAGGATGTCCTCAAAGAAGCCATAGGAATTTAAATAACTTCTAATGGATGTCATTTGTTTTATTTAAAAAATCTTCATTTTCATTTATAATCTTTATTGTTAAGTCTCTTTATTAAGCTGGGGTCACCACAGTGCAATGAATCGCCAACTTATCCAGCATAGGTTTTATTTTTTATGCAAACTCCACACAGAAATTCCAACTGACCCAGCCAAGACTCAAACCAGTGACCTTCTTGCTGTGAGGCGACAGCACTACCCACTGCACTACCTTTATTAAAAAATAATAATGAAAAAAAAATGTATAAAATAAAATAGTAGTAAATCTAATATAGTATTTTCTATGAAAAAAGAGGTCTCATCATGACATTAACTGGAAATTATTTATTAATGAATGAAAACCTTTAAATCTTAGTTTTTGATATTAGGTGAGTCATTGCACATTTCATTTAATCATTTAAAAGGGTTATACTAACTATTCACATGTCTTTTGGTTAATTATATATATATATATAGGACTATTTAAAATAAAAAAACACTGATTCATCTTGCAGGCATCACGGTGGCACAGTGGGTAGCACGATCACCTCACAGCAAGAAGGTCATTGGTTCGAGCTTCGGCTAGGTCAGTTGGCATTTCTGTGTAGAGTTTGCATGTTCTCCTCATGTTCGTGTACATGGGTTTCCTCCAGGTTCTCCGGTTACCCTCACAGTCTAATAGACATGCGCTATAGGTGAATTGGGTAAGCTAAATTGACCGCAGTGTGAGTGTGAATGAGAGCATATGGGTTTTACCCAGTGATGGGTTGCAGATGGAAGCTCATCCACTGTGTAAAACATATGCTGGATAATTCCGCTATGGTGACTCTAGATTAATAAAGAGACTAAGCCAAAAAAAAAAAAAAAATGAAAGAATAAGTGATTAATCTTGCCATTGTCATCCTGGCCATGCATAAGACACATCTTCCAACATGAATATTTGAGAAGTAAACAAACAAACAATATAATAAATAAAATAATTGTTACTTAACATATACCATTCCAGAAACACATTCATCACTGCAATCAAGACCCAGTCATTGACTCTTAACTATTTGCTTGCTTAAATGCAAACAGTAAGTTTTGTTTTGGCCAGGCTGTGTATATCGCATTGTGCTATTGTGTGTGTGTGTGTGTGTGTGTGTCTTTGAAAAGAGTTTAATGTGAAAGCAGTACCTGTACACAATCTCCATCTCCTGTCCTCTGTTGTGCAGGTGCCAGATGTCCAGGGTTGCAAGGCTAAGCTTTAGGCCGACCTGGTTGGAATGAAAAGTAAATTAAATACTGGTGGACACTTTAGAGTAAGCTTTGTTAGTCATGCATAGCAAACCTTTTAAGTCATAGCACTTCAAAAACAAAAGTCTTGTCGGCTGGGTGATAAGCAATCTGGATCAGTCGTAGCTGTGGTCTGTTCAGTCACTGAATAATTTAATGTATTATCATTTGCAAAAACATAGTGTGTGTTTTCTACCTATGCAAAGTGTTAAAATCCATCATAAACTATGTTGCCATCCAAAGATGTTTATTAAAAATATGTGCAAAACTGAAATATAAAATAAAATATTTTAGAAATAAAGCACTGTTTCCAATCAGTGAGTCAAAGAAAAGTCACTTCCTGATAAACTGGCAACAAAAATGGAATTTGCTGATATAAGCCACTGTGAACCAAGCCAATAGAAGCCACCGTGGGCCTTTTTATTCTAATATAATAAATGACTTGTGCCTCAGAAGATAAAGAAAAAACACAATGAAATAAGTCATAATTAGTTAATTGAGGTGCGAGAACACACTTAGGAAACGCAGCCAGTCAAGACCTTAACAAAAGCAAAGCACTTTTATGAAGAAGGAATGGGTGTCACTTCTTTCTCACATATCATATTTTAAAGGGAACCTATAATGCCTCTTTTTTATGAGATGTAAAAATACCCCACAAACAATGTGTTATAATTAGGCCCACACGGAATCTGCGCGCGCAGAATTTCGCAGATTTTCTGCCGATTTTCCGCAGAATTCCTCAGATTTATGCCGATTTTTAGAACATCATTAATTCTGTTTATTTACTTGGGTAAATTTGTAAATCTGAATTTATTCAGTTTTTATTCAGTAATTTATTACCTTTTATTTCATAAATTAAGGTTTTAGTTATGATACTCGCTGGATACTCCCAAAATAATTCCGCAGAAATCCGCTGATTTTTACCAAAATTCTCCGCAGAAATAGCAAAAAATGTCAGCAGATTCCATCTGGCCCTAGTTATAACTCTTTGAAAATGCCCCTTTTAGGCTTTGATCCAAATTGTGCCATTTTGGTGACTGTCACTTTAAATTCAATTGAGGATTGTGCTCCCAGTCCTATTTTGAAAACAGGGTGGAGCTAAAGTGCCTATAGAACAATTACCAACCATCGTCACACGGGTCCCCGGTTGCAAAAAAAGACAGGCTGCAATAGTAAACATGTGTTGTGCGGTAGGATGCCAAATTTGAAAGTATAAAAATAGAAAACTTAACTTTTACCATACACCGCACTGCTTTAATGCCAACTGCAGACGTCTTCGGCTAAAAGGGAACTGAATGAAGTGACGACCTAATTAGAAATGCTGGACTCTCATGTTATATCAGGTAAGTTCACGCTATGCTGAACCATACACGTTACTTGTTTTTGATTGCAGAAATGATTTCAGCAAAAACAGTTACATATGGTCAATTAAACTGTGGACACTGAATGCTAAGAATGAAACGTGAAAGTGTAAGTTATTAAGGTAAACTTGGTTTTATATTCACACATTCATTCAGTGACAACTTGTGACACACTCCCTATATTGTTCCCCACGGCACTTTGAATATTCGGTCTGAAATAACCAGCCTGATCTCACGAGAAAACGTAAGTATTTTACGTTTTGGCAGTTTAGTGGCTAATTCGTATGAATTCGTACGAGTTCAGTCGTAAGAAAATGTACGATTTTAAAAAGGAGGCGTGGCACCTAACCCCACCCCTAAACCCAACCGTCATTGGGGGATACGCAAATCGTACTAAAATCTACGAATTTGTACGAATTAGCCACTAAATGAAAAAGTTACGAATTGCCGTGAGATTGTGTTGGAAATAACCTGCAAGTGTGACTTGAAAACAACATTAACACTGTTTATTTGACTGTGAACAATGTTGTACTTGGATAGTCATTGGCTGCTAATATGATTTCGCTATTTAGAGTTTGCAAATAATACTTTTATGAATTTATATTATTAAGGAGAAAGTCTGAATGTACAAATTTAAAACTAACTTTACCTTTATGTGTAAGTTCACATTCCCTGCCGTAAAGGTATACTGTAGTTCGCTGTCAGAATGCAGTTCTTTTGCTTGTTGATGATTAATTACCCAGGCCTTAGTTCCGTCCTCTTTCCAGGTCTTTGGCTAGGCAGAGTCTTGTTTTTTAAAAAACTAACACTAAAACTAATAAAAACAAAATATAAAATATAGTAAATATAAAAACTAATAAATCTCCCTCTAAAATCTAAATTATACTAACTGAATTTGAAAACTAAAAGTCAAACTGAAATAAAAACTAAAACTAAGGAAAAATCCCAAACCATTATAACCTTGATAAAGAGTCCTCAGATGGATAAACACTGTATGTGGATATAAAAGCTTTACACATATTTCCCACAACTGAAATAGACTAAAGTGTTTGTCACCTTCTTTTCAAGAGCAGTGAACATCCAGACAGCCAGAACAGCCAGACTCCTTTGTGATTTGCCCCACAGATTAAAATAACTGCATGTTCACAACTTTACTGGAAACAAATAATTTGAGTATCCATGAACAATGGCAGAGCTTTAATTGGAACGCACTGTCCGCAGTTGAGAACGTTGGAACAAAGGAGCTGTCTGCATTTGTGAGTCTGACGCTTTGCAGGAGAAATCTCATGAATTTCACTCCGACAAAAGAACAAAAAGAAAATATTGTAAAACATTTGACAGTTAGACGCTTTCATGGTGCATTTTTTCCCCTTCATTCTCTAGGTTCTACCTGACCTAGATTTCTGTAAAGCCGAAGCAAAGAGTTAGTTGTCAGATCTTGTAGAAATCACAGCATTTTTTGCAGATGACTATTAAAAAGGATCAGGTTATTCGGTAAGGAACTAAGGGAAGTTTTTGTTTTAATTTCAGGGTGTCTGTTGTCAAAAGTTTCCTGTCTTCAGCGGTTTACACCTAAAATAATTGCTCGGCAGAATATTCTTGTAAAGACAAGGATGAGGAATGAGAGGAAGCTCCAGATGGCAGGCCTCTTTTGCATCAAATTCCCATTTTGCATCAAGTCAAAGTGGGACAAAATTAACAGTAAATTAGCTTTTTTTTTTAAACTTTAAACAATATTTGACTTTATCACTACATACAGAGGTCGACACTGTGGCTCAGTGGTTAGCACTGTTGCCTTCCAGCATAAAGGTTGCTAGTTCAAGTCCTGGTTTGGTCAATTGGCATTTATGTGTGGAGTTTGCATGTTCTCCCCATGTTGGTGTGGGTTTCCTCCAGATGCTCCGGTTTCTCCCACAGTACAAAGTCATGCACTATAGATCAATCAAATGAACTAAATTGGCCATTGTGTATGTGTGTCAATGAGTGTGTTTAGATGTTTCCTAGTACTAGGTTGCAGCTGGAAGGGCATCCGCTGTATAAAACATGTTCTGGATAAGTTGGCGGTTCATTCCGCTGTGGCGACCCCTGATAAAAAAAGAGAATAAGCCGAAGGAAAATAAATGAAAGAAATAAATAAAATGCTTTTTTTTTTCTTCTTAATCTGACTTCCAGCATTTTACAGAAACCATCATTAAAATACAGTTTTTGATTAAACACGTGATTAAGCAGAACGAAAAGAAACATGGTCTACGATAACAGTTTTGACAGATTATAACAGCTTTAACACAAACCTTTTAAAGTTGTGTGACATCGCACATAGGAGATAGATGACGTCAGTATGTAATAATCGGTTATGACCTATCTCTAAACCAATATTAATAACTTTGACACCCAAGTAAAGATGCAGCACACAAAAAATCTATCAAAGTAAAAGTATTAAACTCATCAAAAATATGTACTGAAGTAAAAGTGGAAGTAGGAAAAAAACAAAACTTCAGTAGAATACAGATACAGCCTTTTAGTACTTAAGTACAGTAGTGAAGTAGTTCCACTTCCTTACTTTACATCTCTGGTTATGTATTTCTATAATGTAAAGCCTATAATGCATAAGCCAACTGCTATGTATGAGAAAGTCTTGATTTATATTTGGTGATGATGTCACCATTCAAAATGAAAGCGCAGCTTTTCCCTTATATTGTCTTATTGCTCATCGTCATAAATTAAAGACGCATGACAACTGAGCAGGACTCTGCAAAATAAACCGTGAAACTGACCAATGTGAGGAGAGTTTACTCACACGCGACTTGTTTTAGCTCTTTTTGTCCATTTAGAACTGTTAACACTGCTGTGTGAAAGCGAACCGCATTAAGAAAAGCACCCTAACTGAATTTGAAAACAAATAGTCAAAACGAAATAAAAACAAAAACTAACAAAAAAAATCCAAATCTCTTATAACTTTAGATATAATAATAATAATTATTATTGTAATACCAAAGTAAATTATAATACTATGTATTATAGATAAAAAACAAATAGGGTGCAAAACAATGTGTGCTCATGCTTCATTTGTAAAAATAAAAAAATAAAAAAATAAAAATAAAATAAAAAATCACCTTATTTTTTCATATAACTTATCATACATCTGTCAGTCAGTGAAGCTGATATCCGTATCAGTTTGAGCCTAAATCAGACAGAAGAGCACACAGCTGAAC
>NC_141029.1:49217500-49245000 GCF_052040795.2 Danio rerio | reverse complement strand
TGGAAAGCTCTTTTCCTGCCTCTTTTCTGTCTCTGCCATTTCCTGCTCTGTTCTTCTGGAGTCTATTTTCTCTGACTCTACTGCAATAAGGCTGACTTCTGGGCCTGCTCTCTTTGTCTCTCTCTCTCGCTCCCCCCTGTGTCTCTCCTTTTATCTCTGGTAACTTTAATTTTACATTTAGACTGGGTACAATTTATATCATATTTTATCATTTCATATTTTATCTATTTATACAGTTATTTTGTAATTAATTCAGTTGTAACATAGAGAATTACTGACACTAAATCATTTCATTATCAAGTATTTGTGAATTACTTTTGATTTAACATCAGCATTTAATTGTTCCATATTGCAATACAATACAATCACATAATATCAATGCTCTCCCACATTGTAAGCTATAAATACTGCCCTTATTTCTATTTTTTGGTATGAGATTGCAAAAGAATGGTTTGATTAGAATGTACAGTTTTTTACCATCATGCTGATAACTTTTTAATCATTCGGCAGAACTACAGTTCGAATGGCTGTGGTTAAAACCCATTCCTACAAAACCTGCAAAATGTGTTTATTTTGCATTATCTTTGAATAACAATTAAATTTGTCTGATGATCTGAAATTTTTAAATCTGACAATAATAATAATAATAACAATAATAATAATGACAATAATAATAATAATAATAATAATAATAATAATAATAATAACAATAATAATAAAAAGAAGACATTGTTAGGTGAGCAAACACTTTTCACACCACTGTATGTCATATATCTATGTAGAAATTTAATACTAAGGAATCTACAGTAACTTACTTTAAATTAATTACAGCAAAAATACTGTATGCACATTTACAGCACCATTTATCTTACAATATTGTATATCTTTACTGTAAAATATACTGTAATTTTCACAATGCAGCTGTAAAATACAGTAACATACTCCACAACTTTCCTACAGTAAAATACAGCTCACAATACAGATAAATACTTTGTAATTCACAAAAATTGTTAACACTGTATCTTTAGAAAGAAACCTGATTACTGCGAAAATTACGTCTTATGTCTTAAGTTGCACAGGTATATTTTTGGAAGTCGTTAAAATTATAGATTTTTATTTTATGCGAAACATTATTAGAATAATAAATACAGAGCATGCTCCTTGAAGATATTTTGTAAATATTTTACTGTAAATATATAAAAATTTAGATGTTGATTGATAATATGAACTGCTAACACATTATTGCCAAATATTATGAATGGTTTTGTGGTCCAGGGTTGCATATTAATATATAAAGCCATGCATATTTTAAATTGATGAATTCCTATTAATTTATTTTAAATTATAATGCTACCTACACCTTTTGTAATAATAATAATAATAATAATAATAATAATAATAATAATAATAATAATAATAATAATAACAATAATGGTAATTAAAAATACAAAAAAAAACTAAAATAAATACAAATAATAAAAAATAAATAATAATAATAATGATAATAATAATAATAATAAATAAAAAATCATTAATTAATTAGATTTATTTAAAAAAATAAAAATACTTAATTAATTAAATAAAAAACATACATAGAATCCTATTTTTAACATTAGAGTTTTAACACTTGCATTTCACAACAACAGATTTCAATCTTCTCACAATCCTTTATATATTTAAAAATAAAATAAAATAAGTAATGAAAAAACAAATATAAAAATATATAAAAAATAATAATAAAGTGAAAACTAATAATTATTTTAAAAAATGAATGAATGAATAAATCAATTAATAAAAAGAAATACAAATAATTTCCTATTTTTAACATTATAACTTTAACGCTTAACAACGTTTTTCGCAATCATTTGTAAATATATGAAATAAATAAATACATAAAAAAATAAATTAATTAATTAATTACTACATAAAATTTAATTCATAAAATTCACTAAATGAATGTAAATAATAAAAAATGATAAATAAATTAATTAATTAATAAAAAGAAACATAGCCTCAAATTTTTAACATTAGTATTTTAAAATTTGCACTTAATAACAACTTTTTTCACAATCCTCTTAGATGTAACCAAATTGTTTGAAATGTGGTCAGACACACAATGAAAGTTAAGTGTAAAATTAAAAAAAAAAGATGTACAGCCTTATAAATGTGATTCAAGTCCTGCCAGCATTTTTAAATAGTTGAGTTTATTAATATGCTCGCAAAAATACTATGAAAATGAACTTTATAGCAAACTTTTAGTTCAAATTACATTTTTTGATGTATGTATTATTTTTATTATCATTACTATTTTCATCATTCTTCACTTGTAAGTCTCTTTTGATAAAAACATCTGTTAAATAAATGAATGTAAATGTAAAATATAATCAAAAAGATAATTCTACAAGCATCAAAACAATAAAAGATTTTGTATATTAGATAATTGCGTTCACTAAATGTCTTTTTTTTTAACTTAATGTGATGCAAACCTTAAAATGGGTCATCTCATCTTTTGACCCACATTCTTAAAAAGTGAAAAACATCATCAGCCAGTGTCGTGAGACAAAGTACACTTGAGAGACGTCTCGATATCTCATGCAGTGTTGAGTTCAGTAGTCAAATGAGTGATTGTCCTAGGTGTTACAATTCATTTACCAGACATATATTTTAAATGAGCAGCCAGGGCTATTTGCATAATAAATGAGATTGATTACACGGTCGTGACGCAGTCAACTCGGTTCAGTTCCCAATGTGTAATCGACCGTACCCATATCAGCCACATTACTGCAGGGAAACATGTTTAAGCCTCTTCTTATTCTTGTTAAACATTTATTGCAGTACATTTAACATTGATACAACATATGATAACATACGATCACATACAGCCATATAAAACATACAAGTACACAAAGTACACTGTGCCAGTTTCACAATTCACATACTCATTAACACAAAATCACTTTAGAAAAATATTAAAAGTTTAAACTAATGTTTCTGTGTCAAGAACCATATGTAATTTTTCTTTAACTGCTGATCTAAATAGCTGTGCAAAAGTGCAGTAATATAATGTATGGTGGTATGTGTCAATATTATCATTATTACATTGACCTCAAATTGCTGAGTTAAAAGACATATTTATATAACAGTTCTGTCTGGTTCTTGAACCTGATTGGCTGATAGTTGTGCGATATTCTGCAATAACAGCACTCGTACAGCCTCTAAATCTTTCTCTATTACTCCGCACAAATAGAGTAACAGCAAATATTGCAGCTGTTGGACAACATAATATACTTTGATTTATTTTTTATTTTTTTAGGTGGGAATGTTGTTGTTTAGATTGTAACTATGCAGTTAATTTATAAGGATAGTGCTTATTTTAAATGTTTATAATTTCAGAGATTCAGCCACACTGTAAAAAAAAATCTGTAATTTTATGGTTATTTCCGGCAGCTGGGGTGCCAAAAAATGTAACATAACAGCCGTTAAATTACAGAATTTTACTGTAAAATAACAGACATTAAATTACAGAAATTTAATCACATTCAAATTTCTGGTAAATTTCTGTTATTCAACCTCTGTTATTTTACAGTAAATTTCTGTATTTACCACATAATTAGCGTAAAAATCAGTGTAATTTCAAACTACAGCTGATCAAATCATTATAAAACAAGTTGATCTCTTCCTATTGCATGCTGTATTTATACCATAGTATCTATAGTGTTTGCTTTACTTTGTCTTTTTTTGGGGTCTAATTATGAGACCAGCAGATAAATACTGGGAAATGTCTCTAAACTGATGGCCTCATAATCATAAAATGTGAGCAAAATCACCTGTTTTGTCATCACTTTAGACATTACGCTAGAGAATCATTAAACACACAAGCTCTAAAGTGACATTGTTGAACAGTTTCTGCTGTTCTAACGTCAGCTGCAGATGTGAATGAATGGTTGTTTTTCTTAATTTTCTACTTTTTGTGTTAGATTTTCTTTTTAGTCGGCAAGTTTATTTTCACAATGTGAAACTGTTCAATTAAAAACTTACATAATGTGCTTACTTGTGTTGCCTTTGACTAATATTTACTAATACAGTAGCTTGATGATCTATATAATCAAGTGTGACGCATGCAAAAAGTAAAAATAAATTATTATGGGGGCAAATACTTTTTCACACAATCATAAGTCTGATTATGCAGTCAAACTGTTGTATAAACACAATATCACACTCTTAGCAGTCTCTTATACATATATCCAGCCATATCGCACTTATCACATGTGATTATATATATATATATATATATATATATATATATATATATATATATATATATATATATATATATATATATAATTTTATTTTTTTGTGCAATTTTTTTATTCTTATTTTTTATTATTCTTTATTTTTTTTTATTCTTGTGACCAACCATTTAAGAGACAAATATGATAACTATTTTTAAATAGCTAAATTTAATGAAATATCTACACAAAAAAATCTAAATAAATAATACAGTAAATAGAGTAGAACCTGTAAAATATAAACATTTAAAATTTCACTGTAGACTACCATATTCCATTAGTGTTAAAGAATTTTTGATTACTAAAAAACATATTAACATCTACACATTGTACCTTTGTTTAGGTACAATACATGAAAAAATCAATTCAGTGTGTAAAAAATTAATTAATTGATAAAGTAAAAAAAAAAAAAAAAAAAAAAAAATATATATATATATATATATATATATATATATATATATATATATATATATATATATATATATATATAATTTATCGACATTAGATGTAACAAAAATGCCTCATTTACAAAAATAAAATAAAATACAAATTTAAGTTATGTAGGGAATTTGGTGAAAAGTCCTGTTTTCAACCATTAAAATGATGTCCATTCTCAACAGTGTATATTAAGTAACAATACTGTATACTATGTGTTATACATTTTAGAAAGCCACTTCTGTTTCTCGTCTGTTTGCTGAGCTTCCAGTAACTCTGTTGCTAGAGCTCCCAGAAGTGATACCTCATCGCCAGCCAACGTGATTAATCGAAGCCTAATGAAGAGGCAGAGACTTCAGACGTAAACTGTGGGACGCCCCGCTGGCCCCGCTCATTAAAGCAGAGATGCTGATGGTGGCTTTGTGTTGGCAGGGATGCGTCTGAGTCACTGTCAAGTCGCTATTCGGCACAGCATGTGCGGAAGTGCAAGCAACGCGCTGATGTTTCGGATGGAGCCCGCTCAATTTTTCCTCTGCGTTTCAAGTGTAACCGCTGGTTTCTTTAAGATAACAACTGTCAGAAGGGACTAATTAGGGGAGGGACAGACATGGCGAGGCCTTTCCCTGAGTATGCGTGCTGGTTCTGGAAAAAAAGTCTGGGAGAACGAGCCTTTCGCTGCCTGAACTCTGAGCTTGTTTCCTGCTGAGCGTTTCTCTATCACCACACCCGACTTGCTCCATCTCTGTTTCAAGGAGCAGTTCAGCCACAAATGAAAATTCTTTCATCATTTGCTCAGCCTCATGTCGCTTCAGCCCTTTATTATTTTCTTTCTTCTTTTTTTCAAAACTGAGGCCAAATGCTGAATTAGTTTTAGCCAGTCTTAGTATAATCAGGTGACAGGGTTTGTGCTGAAATTGCATGGAAGTTGTATGTGTTTAGTGGACGTTTGACACCACGTGTTAAAAATGCATGAGGTCAAATCCAGGCAGGGGAAATTTCACGTTTCAAAGATTTTTTTCAGTATTTTAACTACACAACAAGAAGTAATGTAATGTTTTTTTTTTTTATTCTAGCTACCAGTTTTCAAATAATACATAAACCTCTGATATTATTTTTTGTTTTGAAATGGGAAGACAAAAAGATATGATGTAAGCTGAAGACAAATCACAAATATTGCAGAAGACCTTTTGGAACCAGCATGGACCCAAGATTCCCACAGAAATCAGTCAAGTTTGGTGAAGGAAAATTTTGTTTTGGGGTTACATTCAGTATGGGGGTGTGTGATAGATCTGCAGAGTGGATGGCAACATCAACAGTCTGAGGTATCAAGACATTTGTGCTGCCCATTACATTACAAATCACAGGAGAGGGCAAATTCTTCAGCAGAATAGCGCTCCTCATACTTCAGCCTCCACATTAAAGTTTCTGAAAGCAAAGATGAGGAATGTACTCCAGGATTGGCCAGCCCAATCACCAGACTTAAACAATATTGAGCATTTCTAGGGTAAAATGAAGGAGGAGGCATTGAAAATGAACTACTGCAAGAACGTTTTCTTTGCTATTCCAGATGACTTTTATTGATAAATTACTTGAGTCATTGCAGAGATGTGTGGGTGCAGTCCTCCAAGCTCATGGGATTCATACACAATATTAATTCTTTATATTCTATACTCTACATTATTTCTGTTAAATGACAAGACTTTTTTGTCTAAGAAAAGTCAGACCTTACTGTCCTAATTAAATAATTCAAAATCAAGGCATGATCATATTTTATTTTGGTAAAATAAGCGTAATCTAGAGGCCTTTGCATTTCATATAATCCACTTCTAAGACCAAATGATCAATTAGAAGTCAAGTTATTATTTGTTGCTCCTAAAACTTGGATAGATGACGAGACTTTTGTCATATAGTGTACTGTACGGTATAACTCATTCTTGGTGTAGTATACACTTTTAACAAAGATTTTTTATAAAGTATGGATACTTAACTGATCAAATGTTACAGTCAAGATTTTCATTTATAAAAATATATATATTTTTTTACAAATGAAAGCTATTCTTTTGAAATGTTTCCATTTATTTATATATTTATATATGTATTTATACATAATTTTTTTTTCATAAGAATTGTTCATTGACTGACAAATCAGCATATTGATTGATGAAGGATTATGTGACACTTTACATGACCCTTGTCTTCAGTAAGTTATATTTCTGTTTTTGCTTAAATATATTTTTAGAGATTATACAGTGTATAATTAGTACCTTGGATCAATGATAATAATTTTGTAAATATTATTCAGTTTCTTGTACAAACCTATATCATATATCATAAGATTTAAAAGTTCAATTCAATTCAATTCAGCTTTATTTGTATACAATGCAGATTGTGTCAAAGCAGCTTCACATAAATGGTCATAGTAACTGGAACAGTGTGGTTCAGGTTTTAGTGTTTAAGTTCAGTTCAGTTCAGTTTAGCTCAGTTCAGTGTGATTTAATCATTACTGAGAGTTCAAACACTGAAGAGCAAATTCATTGATGCGTAGCTCTACCAATCCTGAACCATGCGAGGCAGTGGCGACAGCGGAGAGGGAAAAAAAACTTCACCTGATGGGAGTGAAGAAAAAAAACCTTGAGAGAACCAGACTCAGTTGGGCACGACCATTTTAATTTCTCCGCTGGCCAAAAGTCTTGTGCAGAGCTTCATTCGTCGTGGTTGAGGCTGGAAGATGGCCTCAGCGAAGACTTGTCTGTCCCTGGAGCGTCGCTGGAATCAGACACATGTTCTCCACTCCCCACGACCATCAGCGCAGCAGCAGCTCAGGATATGGCCTGGTCCCGGATATGGAATCCTTGGGATCATCTCGTCGCTGGTCTTGGATCCAATCAGTGACTCCGCATAATCTGAGGACCTCGGGATGAGTATCCCCAGGTGAAAATTTTACAATTTTTAAAGTGCCATCTGGAGTCGCATGTCAAAGTTGGCATGAAGCAAACCTTAAGATTGGATGCAGATTCGTGTAATGGGCAGGGCTTCTGTCTGCCCAGTGATTCTAGCTTCGTTCCTAAATGGCTAACATGGAATTTATGTAGAAAATAACAGTGTTTATGTGCTTTATGAAGCCTGAAAAACAGCTTTAATATGTTTAGGCCTGTGTTTGAGTTCACTAGATTCTTTAGGAGGTGCATCCAACTCTGTGAGCTTATAAACTCCTCCAGAAACTTAACCTGGATGATGGAGGCTTTCAATGGTGCTTCTGGCTGAGCCTAGCCCATTTTGATGAGCTGTTGTCGGTGTTGGCTGAACGATTTTCTCCAGGACACCAACAACAGGCCTTACGTCACAATCACGCCCCCACAAGAGCAAGCTCCTGATTGGTTAACGCAGCAAACGCTCAATTCGCGCCACGCCATTCGCACAGTGGCATTCGTGCAATTCGCGTCATTCGCTCTGCGACATTCGCACATATCGCACTACAGGATGTCTATTCGCACGTTTGCATTGACTTAACATGTAAATCACTCGCGCTTGACACGCCCTCCACATCTGGTGTGAACACAGCATAAGACAAACTGATTCGATCATCAGTAAAATTTGTGTTGCCAACAAACTGGAGAAAGATTAAGGAATTTACAAAAGTGAGACACGCACTGATAGTTCCGCCAAAAAATGATTGATAGCCCTGCCCTAAATGGCTGATAACCCCACTTTAATTGGCTGATAGTCCCACCCTAGTATGCATGTAGTTATTGTAATGTTTTACATTAATTTAATGCACCTTATCTGAATAAAATGCATTAATAATAAACTGTCCTTACAAAAGTAGTATACCAAAATTCAGAGCTCCGTCCAAAACTACTAATAGCTCCACCGTAAATGACTGATAGCCCTGTCCTAAATGGCTAATAACCCTACCCTAAATGGCTAATAACCCTACCCTAAATGGCTGATAACCCTGCACTAAATGGCTGATAGCCTTGCCCGAAATGTATTCCATGTGACTGAAAGTGAAGAGAAGTCTTTTTCAGGGGGAGGAAAGTTTATGGTTTTTTGATTAAGAATTCTGAGGGCAAATTGCTTTTTTTTTTTTTACGTAATGAAGTGCACAGATACATTGTTTGAAACAAGCCCTAGTACAGGGGTTTTCAAAGTGTGAGGCGCGCCTCCCCTGGGGGGCGCCAGAGCATGTCAGGGGAGGCGCGGGAAAAATATATAATAAAAATATATTAAGTTTAATTATTATACTGTCGCGCGCGTTCTGATCAGCTGTGTTGTTGCGCGCACGCTCAAGAGCGGTGTTGTCGCGCGCCTACTGAAGGGCGGGAACCAGGGTGTGCCGCGTCGCGGGGGCACTTTTGATCATTTTGGAAGGGCACTTTCTATCCAGGACTAAAAAGGGCATGTGCACTGCACAGGTTGAGCCCTATGTGTGCACGTGCCTGCAATGGATCGGTTTCTGAGACCCCCCCGATTCAAAGCCTTCAAGTTCAGGGCTTAAACCCAAAAGACGACGATATGATGATCAGTATTTGAGTTTAGGATTTACGTGGACAGGACCAGCTGATGAACCACGACCTTTATGTGTGGTTTGTCAAAATATTTTGGCTAATGACAGCATGAGACCCGCTAAACTTCGACTGTTTTGACTGGGATGGACAGTTCTTGGATGTGTTCTATTAATATTAACCATCATCCTAGTTTTAAAAACGTTATATTAAAATACCCTTTTATTACTCTGTAAATAATTGCACTTTCATGCAAATGATGATAAAAGTGAGTTAACAGTCTGACATCTGTCTGTGTCTTTATATATACTGTGTATATATATATATATATATATATATATATATATATATATATATATATATATATATATATATATGTGTGTGTGTGTGTGTGTGTGTTTGGGAGGAGGGGGGCACAAATGGATAAGTTGTGTCAAAAGGGAGGCCCACTGTCTTAGACTTTGAAAACCCCTGCCCTAGTATATAGACTTAAAAATAGGTACGTGTTAATTTCATGCTGACTTTAATTCTGTATTTTGTATGTATTTTTGACTCCTAAAATGTAGGTAGCTGTTGATGTTTTTTAAGCATCGTTGAAGAACGACAGATTGAGCTAAACATATTCTTTGATGTTCTACAAAAGAAAAAGAAAAGTCACTTACACTTTGTCTGGCCTGAGGGTAAGTAAATAATGGCTAATTTTAAATATTTGGGTCAACTATCCCTTTAAGAAAAAAAAAGAAGGTGTGGACAGTCTTGGGGATGTTAATAATAGTATAATGGCAGACGATTTTCAGTGAAGTATTAAGTGTTAACTCACTTCAGGCACATTGACTTAGCATTTGTCACTCTTAGTCAGTGCATCCAGAAAAGCTCACAGCTAGTCCGTGGTTTTTCTTTTGCATTTGATGTGGTCTGAACTATTTGGGCGAACTAGCAGGAAACTCGTGTCTATGCACAGTACCACACACATATGTAAAAAGGTCTGTGTTTAGTCTTGAGCTGTAAGCCAGCAGAGGGGCCCGGCTGTATATAAAAAAACCACGAGAGTCCCACTATTATTCAGTCGGTTTTAGCACTTTATTCCCAGCAAAAAGTAAATAATAAAAAAAATGTGTTTGAAAGAATCTTATAGACATCTAAAAGACTTCTAAAATTAGACCTATTGACGAAACAATGGTAGATCTGGGCTGTCAGTGAAAATCTAACAGAGGTCTAAAAGAAGTCCAAAAAAAAAATAGACTAGTCATCATATAAACAAAAATGAACATGTGAAGTCTGTCTAATCCAGGGATATCCAAAATCGGTCTTGGACCGATACTAGATACTTCCAGGCAGGTGTGTTGACAAAAGTTGACACTGAAGGACACCGGCCCAGCACGACTGAGTTTGGACACCCCTGGTCTAATCAGTCTACACTACCTGACAAAAGTTTTAGGAACAACCTAAACATAATAACTTGACTCTTAGTTAATCATTTGGTATCCGAAGTGGCTTATATGAAAGGCAAGGGCCTTTGGATTATGTTTATTTTACCATAATAAAATATGATCATGCCTTGATTTTTAATTATTTAATTAGCACAGTCTGACTTTGCTTAGACAAAAGTCTCGTCACCTAACATAATTAGAATATAAGTATAGAATATAAAGTCATGCTGCAAAAAAAAAAAAAAAAAAAAAGAATATTGTGTATGACTCCCATGAGCTTTGAGGACTGCATCCATACATCTCTGCAATGACTCAAACAACTTATTAATAAAGTCATCTGGAATGGAACAGAAAGGACTCCCAGAGTTCATCAAGATTCTTTGGATATCTCTTCAATGCATCCTCCTTCATTTTACCCCATACATGCTCAATGATGTTCATATCTGGTGACTGGGCTGGCCAGTCCTGGAGCACCTTGACTTTCTTTGCTTTCAGAAACTTTGATGTGGAGGCTGAAGTATGAGAAGGAGTGCTATCCTGCTGGAGAATTTGCCCTTTTCTGTGGTTTGTAATATAATAGGCCGCACAAATGTCTTCAATTCAATTCAATTCAGCTTTATTTGTATAGCGCTTTTACAATGTAGATTGTGTCAAAGCAGCTTCACATAAATGGTCATAGTAACTGGAACAGTGTAGTTCAGTTTTTTAGTGTTTAAGTTCAGTTCAGTTTAGCTCAGTTCAGTGTGATTTAATCATTACTGAGAGTTCAAACACTGAAGAGCAAATTCATCGACGCGTAGCTCTACCAATCCTGAACCTTTCGAGCCAGTGGCGACAGCGGAGAGGGAAAAAAAACTTCACCTGATGGGAGTGAAGAAAAAAAACCTTGAGAGAACCAGACTCAGTTGGGCACGACCATTTTGATTTCTCCGCTGGCCAAAAGTCTTGTTCAGAGCTTCAGTCGCCGCGGTGGAGGCTGGAAGATGGCCTCAGCGAAGACTCGTCTGTCCCTGGAGCGTCACTGTAATCAGACACATGTTCTCCACTCCCCATGACCATCAGCGCAGCAGCAGCTCAGGATATGGCCTGCTCCTGGATATGGAATCCTTGGGATCATCTCATCGCTGGTCTTGGATCCAATCAGTGACTCCACATAATCTGAGGACCTCGGGATAAGTATCCCCAGAGGAAAATAGAGAATAAAGAGAATAATTAGTGTAGCTGCTGTTCATAGTGTATATAAGCAAGATGCAGAAGCCTGTGTGGAACCCGCTAGGTGATGCATTGAGTGTATGCTTTACTAAACAGATAGGTCTTTAATCTAGTTTTGAACTGGGAGAGTGTGTCTGAGCCTTGGACATTATCAAGAGGGCTATTCCAGAGTGTAGGAGCCATGAAAGAGAAGGATCGACCTCCTTTACTTGATTTTGCTATTCTAGGTACTACCAGAAGCCCTGAGTTTTGAGATTTTAAAGTGCGAGTTGGATTGTAGCGAGACAGAAGGTTGGTTAGATAGACAGGAGCTAGATTATTTAGAGCTTTATAGGTGAGAAGTAATATTTTAAATTCAATACTAAACTTAAGGCAGCCAGTCTTGTCAGCCTGTCTTGATTCCTCAGGTTGTTGATGTTGCCATGCACTCTGCAGATGACTCGTATGCTCCCACACTGAATTAAAGCCCAAACCATGATTTTTCCTTCACCAAACTTGACTGATTTTAGTAAGAATTTTGGGTCCATGGGGTTTCAATGGGTCTTTTGCAGTATTTGTGATGATTGGGATGCAGTTCAACAGATGATTCATCGAAAAAATCTACCTTCTGCCACTTTTCCAAATGATCAACAAGAGGCCAAGTTAATATGTGTTGCTTATCAACTGGAATAGACAACAAAAACTTTGTCAGGTAGTCCAGTGTTTACTTAATGATTATAAGGCAATGAGTTTACTTTCTTTTTTAAAGTTAAGTCAACTAATCACTTTTTACTGAGAAGACCATGAGAAAACGGCTCAAAATAATCTGCATCTCCACAGGGAGGAATCAGTGAACCTCCCACGCCGTCTAGAGAACATTTCTCTTGAGTGACTAGCTAAAGCAGAGGGCAGATGTCCACTCGAAAAAAGAAAAGAAAAAAAAAGCTATTCCTTCACTCAAGCTCATCTCAACAGCAAGACAAGAGAACAGTAGCTTCGGTCACCGGTTATCAGTCAAAGCAGATAACCTCTTGCACTGACGTTTATCAGCATCACTCCTCATATAATCCCAGAACATGACCTAATGCTGATCTGAACACGCAAAAAAATAATCGGTCTTGACGACAGTGTCAACAAAACGACTCCTTCGCACTGTTTATTTACAGAGTCGCCACCCTGATAATGGCCTGTCAGAGTTGTTATTTAAAATATGAGCAGGGAAAGTATTTTAGGAATTAAATGCAAGCTGCAAAATGTAGCGCTAAGAAGTCTGAGGCATAACTGTCTGTGTTTGATGACTGGGTTTTTTAGCATGGTATTTGTGGGAATTATTAATCACAGCAACGAGAGGAAGGAATGTTAAGTGAAGCGAGGGTGGAGACAGATTAATCTCATGTGGTTAATTGTGTTGACTTTCCTAAACACTCGCTGAAGTTTGACATGCAACCTGCACTTCCAAAAATGTAGCGCCCGCTCCAGCGAAACTGTTTCCGAGTGACAAATGAGTGGGTATTAGATGATCCCAATGCATCACTGTGAAAGTTGCTTGAGAATGTCTGTCAGTCAAACAGCAGGTCAACAAGATGTCAATGTGTCTATTCCTGCATCGTGACAAACACAACACACATTTGTTGTTGTTGTTATTAAGACAGTGGATTTAATCACATCCAATATCAACCTCAAAATATAATTATTAATTCATCATATTAACCAATTAGAGATTGGCTGTTTCTCGACATGTGTTCTTCTCTGTACTTGTGTAAACGTCATTAACCGTCGCCGAAGTACTGCTCCAATTCAAAGTACACATATTGCCAAGTACAGATAAAATTCCGGGACGTTTACTTGCTCCGCCCCATTTGTCAAGGACGCATCAAGACGTGACTTGTGCGAACTTTAGAAGTACATTTATTCCAGATCACATTGCAGCCTGGTCTTAGCTGGTCAAGCTGGAAAATGACCAGCCAAATCCAGCTAAAACCAGCTTAAGGCTCCTTCTGAAAATGTACCACTATATACATTTCTGGAGAGCGCCAAATACATCCCATGAGCAATTTTATTCAATTTTTTATTTTTATTTTTTGCAGTTTTTGTTTTCGAGAATCCACTAGAGGTGGCTGTGTACACTTTTTGAAATCTCAAACTTCTCTCGTGAGTGCCATTCTACCATTCTTGAGTGCTGTTCTCTCACAAATCCACCAGAGACCGCTGTCAACTGAATGACTGTCCAACCGACCGACTTCCCCACCCACACCCTTCCCTAAACCCAACCAATAGTGTTTTAAAAAGCACTGATTGACCAGCGCGCACCCACCTCCCTTAACCCAACCATAAAAAAAATAATAATAATTAAAAAAAACAATTCAGAAAAAGAAAAGCCCCCTGATTTTTACCATGTTTTCAGAGTTTACCACATTTTAACTTTGTCATTTTCCAGAATGGTCTTTATGTGTGAAAGGGGCTAATAGTAACTTTAAAATATCTGCCATAATGTATAATATAAGAACTTCAAACATGCACCGAACAAGTGAAGGGTTAGTGAATGATGACAAAATTTCCTTTTTTGGGGGAGGGGGGGTGTTGGTGTTGGTGTTGATGGTATTGAACCATCCCTTTGAGCACATTCAAACACGCCTGAAGAACTTTATCAAATAATTAAAGCAACCTGAATGCAAAGCTGCAACAAAGAGCTTCATTTCACATTCAGGATAATTAATTCCAGCCATTTCATCTCCAAGGGTGTGTCTCACACATTTCTGAGGATATTGCCTCCTAGTGCTATGCTAGTTTGTGTTTCCCTGGTTACCCAGTCTCCAAGGTAACAGGTGATTAGAAATAGGCAAAATACGAACCTCTCCTCTGCTGGAATGCAGCCTTGAGCAAGAGAGCAATTGTTGGCAAAAGAGCATTGAGGGGGGTTTTCATCCCAGGTCTTTTGAGATCTGAAGAGAGACCCTTTGCAAGTGTTTCAAATGACTTGCACTGTGAAAAAATAATGACAGATGAATGTTTTTCTTTTTTACTGCTTCAAGGCAAAAACAAAAACAAAACAAAAAAAAAAACATAACAAAAAGAAAAACCCAATAGAACATTCAATGGACATGAACATGCTGTAAAGTTTTGGGAGCAACTTTTTTTTTTTTTTTTTTTTTAAATGAGGGTGTGAATACTCTAAATTATTGTTCGGTATGTACAGAATACAGGAGTCACTCCCAAAATTACATTTTGTCTGATGTAGTTATAACCATAGCTACACACTTTTATATCTTGGATGAAACTGTGTGCGCGCTATTTTTGACCAGAGTAATAACAGTAAATAAATCAGTTTAATTCATAAATAAACGTGTGTCTATGTATGTATGTGTGTGTATTTATTTATTTGTACATTTTGTTTTGAATTTTATTTATTTATTTAATATTATATATATCACTTATTTATTTATTCATTTGTTTAATTTTACTGATCATTTATTTATTTTTAGATTTTATTTATTCACTTATTTAATTAATTTTACATATTATTTATGTATTTATTTATTCATTTTGTTATTTGTCTAATTTTTCATAATATTTTACATTTTTACATTGTATTTATTTATTTACTTTGACATTATTTATTTATTTTATTTTTTTAATTACATATTATCCATTATTTAATTTGACATTTTTTTTATTTGACATTTAGTATTTTGACATTTTATTTCTTTATTTGTTTATTTAATTTTTCATACTAATTTGTTTATGTAATTTTACATTTTATTTCTTTCTTTATTTAGTTTTACACATTACTTATTCATAATTAGTTATTACATTTTACATATTGTATAATCATTTATTCATTCATTTATTTATTTAAAGTTATATATTGTTTATGTATTTATTCATTTTACAAATTTGTTCATTCATTAATTTTGCAGGAAGTCAAGGTATGTCAGTTATAATCTACAATATTAATAATAATATTACTTTAAATATTAGTAATGATAAACTGCCAAACAATTTTGATCGAAGTATTCAGCATTTTATACAAATATTTTGTTTTAAACATCCATTTTCCAAATAGAATTTGCTTCTGTCTAATGTCAGTGTCTAATTTCTTTGGTTGTGTAACAAAATGCCTAATGTAAAAAAAAATAAATAAATAAAAATCTATGAGCTGTGACATTTTAAATCTTACACAACAAATGTTTTGTGAAAGAGGATCTGTGTTTTCGGCCTCTATAGGGTCTTCAGTAAATAAGTTGCTAATAAAAAAAAAAAACAGAAAAACAAAACATTCCACCCATAACTGGACAGGGCTGAGGCCGTGTGGGAACATGATGCTTTTAAATAGCTAGGATCCATCATTTTTATAGCATCATTAATAAAAGTTCTTAGGAGGGCTATAAGGAAGAGGGATCTTGGGTATGTGTGTCTCATCAGAAGGGGAGGAGTCTCATCTGGAAGGGGTTTTGATTGGTGTAGGTGAGAATGGGGCTCAATGAGGAGCTCAAACCTGGATCTGGAATAGCTCAAATTATTATACTATTAGGACCATGTAAATATATGAGGTAACATAAAATGCTTTTACTAGGTTTTTGTGAATTCAACCTGGTCTTGACAATGCTATGTCATGCCAATTCATAGCTTTAAAATATAGTGGCTATATTGTATGAATTTGTATGATCTCATTCTTACATTTTAGTATGGTTTGCTCATCCCCCAATGATGGTTGGGTTTAGAGGTTTGGTGCCATGCCTTCTTTTAAAATTTGTACATTTTTTTTTTTTTTTGTATGACTGAACTCATATGAATTAGTGCGGATGAACCAATAAACTGACAAAACACAAAATAGATATGCTTCCTGGTAAGATTAGGCTGGAATTGACAAGAAACATGTCATATAAAAAGGTAAAAAAAAGGTTTAAATTGCACCAACCAATGATGCTATAGTGGGTTGCAAGTCTTTTATGGCCAGTCTGGCCCTCTTATTCTCACCTAGACAGGAATATAACCCATAGACACACTGGACATGACATATATGACATATTAGAATGACACATAAATACACTTTTTTTTTTTTTTGTTTAATTAGCTTTTTAAAGTTTTATTTGAAATTGATTAAACAAACAAACAAAAAAAAACAGCATACATATTCATGAAATAAAGGGAAACAGTTATTTACAAACTTCATCATCATACTTCATCATAAAATGACAAATAAATGTGTTTTTTGGCAAAAATTTCTTTAACAAGTCACAATTTATGCTATAACCAAATCATTAATTAGACTTATTAGCTTATTAGACTGCTAATTAACTGCTTATTAGTAGTTAGTAAGGTATTAGTTTGGTTAAGGTACTGGGTAGGATTAGGTTTTTCAAAATAAGGCCATACTTTATAGCTACCAATGTTGGACAGGATATTGGATAATATGATTCTGATTAAAGTTTGTGAAAAATATGTACTTATATACAGTACAATACTTAAATAAATAAATATACAAAATGCAAAATTAAATAACAAAAATTTCATAAATTAATAGATAAATACATAAATAAAATGAAAAAAAAGTTAAATGAAATAAATAAATAAATAATATGCTGAATTGCATAAACAAATAAAAATATTGTAAAATCAATATATCAAATTAAATAAATAAAATGTCAGATTAAATAAATTATTAATAGATAACATGTAAAATAAAATAATTAAATAAATTAATGCATAAATAATACGTAAAATTAAATAATTAAATAAATAAAAGAATAAATAAATAAATATTATGTACAACTAAATAAATAATATATAAAACTAAACAAACAAATAAATTAATTAATTAATTAATAGATAAATAATATGTTAAATTAAGTAAATAAATAAAATATAAAAAATGAATGAAGGATAAGTAAAAATAAATAAATAATCATATTTAAAATTAAATAAATAAATAAAATGTAAAAAAATAAATTGTAAAAATAAATAAATATGTATATAAATGTCTCTCGGCTGGCCTGGGAACGCCTCGGGATCCCCCTGAAGGGGAGACTGCTAATTAGCTGCTTATTAGTAGTTAGTAAGGTATTCGTTGGGTTTAGGTATTGGGTAGGACTAGGTTTTTAAAAATAAAGCCATACTTCATAGCTACTAATTTACGTTTTATATCGTAATCATAAGCACTTCTTGTGACATAAACAATTTTGGACAGGACATTGGAAGCTTTTCTGATTAAAGTTTGTAAAAGCATATGTACTTGCCTGACACTTAAAGTTTAAACGTCTTTGTACTGTATATAAGTACATGTTTTTTGGGGTTTTTTTTGGTGCCCCGAGAAAGGCTTGTAAGCCAAAACACGTTGGCATTTGTTTTATTTCATTAAACTTTCTCCGTGTTGCTGGAGTTTTTTTTTTTTTTTTCCTGTACTGTATCTGAAATTGCCCCTATACCTTCATTTAAAAGATACTAATAAAAGATTCCTGCATGCAATATACCTACACAGCTTTTTTTTTTTTTAATCCAAATCTGACTTGTTTTCAGGAAGACTTGTTAAAAAGACTGGACATTCCCCTGAATTCTGTATATTTAAACCAATCAGAGGAAAAAGAAAAGTGTGCCATATGCATCAGGTGTTTAGCCATAGGTCTGACACTATGTCAGCATAGACATACATCCCTGAGCAATGTTCCCAGCACTCTGTTGATTCTGTGCCTTGAAGAATTACTAGAATTGGTACTAGAAATGTACCTACTACAACATAATTTAGACCCACTTTATTTTAAGCGTCTTAACTACTATTTACCTGCATCAAAAAATAAATACAATGTACTTACTGTGTTCATGATGTATCGCAGAAAACTTCTCAGGATACACTTGTGGTGGGATACATTTAGGGTTAGGGGCAAGTTTGGTGGTATGGCTAGGTTTAAAGGTGTGTTAAGGTGTAAGGGATGGTCAACAGTGTAACTACAAAGGCAATTGCAAAATATTAATCAATGAATTTATTTTCTTCTGCTTTTCCAGGGCCAGGTCGTGGGGCCAGCAGTCTCAGGAGAGAACTCCAGACTTCTCTATCCAGCTCCTCCAGGGGAATCCCGAGGCATTCCTAGGCCAGCTAAAGAGATATAATCCCTCCAGCATGTCCTGGGTTTTCTCCAAGGTATCCTTCCGGTGAGACATGCTTGGCACACATCCCTAGGCATCCAGGAGGCATCTAGGCATTCTCTCGATGTAAAGGAGTAGTCCAAGCTCCTCCTGGGTAACAGAGCTCCTCACCCGAACTATAAGAGTGCACCCTTCCACCCTGTGAAGGCAACTCATTTCGGCTGCTTATATCCGAGATATTGGTATTTTAGTCATGAACCAAAGTTCATGGCCATAGGTCAGAGTAGGAACGTAGACTGACGGATAAATCAAGAGCTTTGCCTTTTGACTCAGCTCCTTCTTTACCACAACTAACCGGTACATACAACCGCATCACTGCTGCTACTGCACCAATCCTCCTGTCAATCTCACAATCCATCCTTCCCTCGCTCAAGAACAAAACCCCAAGATACTTAAACTCCTCCACCTGGGGAAAAGAACTATCCTCTAACCTGGAGGTGGCAAACGACCTTTTACAGAACTACAGAAATTAATTACAGATGTAATTACATGCAGGTTCTTAATCATAAGTACAATGCATTTATGCAATAAGTACATGATAAGAAATGTTTAATTTCAGTGTAAGTACATATTAGTCAAGGACACCTATTTTAATTTTAACACGTAGTTATATTTTCATGGAGACTAAAGAAAACAACTGAAAGTTCAAAAACTGTGTACAGATTCTGGTTTCAAAAGCTCCGTCTGTCCAAAAGTAATGCGTACAAATGATTTCACAGACATTGCATAGAAAAACAAAGCGTTCTGAGACTTGCGCACGGAACAAACGAACTACATGACAAAGTTTTATAAATATTAAACAGGGTTAGGGGTTTGTTCAGAATTTTCCCACATCAAGTGTTTCTTGAAACGACACGACTAGGAGAGAGAGAGACGCAAAGATCAGAGAATTGAAATCTGGCAAGCTGCTATGGAAAAAAAAAGAGCATGCTGTTTCAAGTTCTTCACGGGATACAGAGGATATCGAATGAGAAATGGAGGGAAAAGCACTGAGATTGTAAAAAAGGCCAAATGTTCTCTATATGACACATCTGGAGGATCCACGGGCCAAGTTCAATCTGCTCTGTGTTGAGTTTCTGGCCCTACTCTGGGTGTCTTATAGGGTGGGTCCGTAATTTGCTATGCTGTCCCCTTTTGTCAAAGGAGATGGACTAAATTATTATCAACTTTTATTGGAGAAACTACCCTCGCCTCACAACCAAACATAATAGCTGGTCGGAATCAAGTACAGCTGACCTCACTGTGGGGAACATGGTCCCTGGTGCAGTGTTTTTTGGAGACGGCTGGTTTGTGTTGGAAAAGAGGTGTCGTTGAACAACTGTAGGGGGTTCAAAACATTTTCCACCATGAAATGAATTACCCCATATCACAGGCTTTGGATAGGCCTCCGGTCAAAAGATTCCGTTTCCCCTTTATTAAAACTTCCTCGCTTAACTTGCCGAATCTTGTCATAATATTGCATAACCTCAATCTCTGCCATACTGTATTTTGGAGTTCTATTTGGAGCCTGTGTTTGACTTTGGTGGAGAACTCTCTCATTTAAACATTAAGTGATAGTTCAAAATAAATCTGCCATCATTTACGTACAGTTGAAGTCAAAATTATTAGCCCTCCTTTGAATTTCGTTTTTCAAATATTTTCCAAATTATGTTTAAGAGAGCAACACATTTTTCCGACATAGGTTCATTGTGAAAATGTAGCCCTATATACATTTCTGGAGATCGTCAGTTATGAAGCCAGAGGAATGTATAGCTGCATTTAGTCTTTAAAACAAACGGTAAGGTGCGGTATGACGTTGTTTCTTTTTGTGGTTATCAGCTGACCATTTACCTACACGTGGATGGCTTTCCTGCTGTTACGTTTGTTCAGTAGCTTCGCCTTGTACGTCGTCAGACTTGAGATGCAGTGAGGACTTTACCACGGCAATAGGTTTCGAGTCCAGCAAAGAACGATTCCAGAAAGCAGGTAAGACAAAAACAGAATCCAAAAAATAAAATAAACAAGTAAATAACAGGGTGAAAATGTAGTAAAATTTGAAAACGTGGTTAAAAATCAGGTGAGGACTTTTTCTGTTATGAACTGATTTTTAAAACTACCAGTTGGGTTTAGGGAAGTGGGAGATTGGGTCAACCAGTGCTTTTGACAACACTATGGGTTAGGTAGTACCGTCGCAAGCACTCTAGGCAAACAACGATCATTCCGCCTTTACGGTGTTCATGCTTTTTGGAAGAAAGTGAAGAGCGGGGGTGGGGTGGGATGGGGATGGTGTGCGTCACGGACAAAATAGAAAAGTGGGGGGAGGGTGGTGGTGTTATGGACGAAAGTTAACAGTTCGGGGAGTGTGTCTTGGTCTCACGGAAGAACGAGAAGCCCCCTGGGTGGATGGGGATGGGTCTTGGGTTGTCTCCATGTCGCCCCTAGCAAGTTGCTTACCTGGGCGATTGGCCATATTGCCCATGCCTAAATCCGCCACTGACGTTGGGTCAGTCAATCAGTCTTTCACTCAGTCAGTCAATCAAAAGTGGCCTTTAGTGGATTTATGTGTGAACAGCAGGTACGAATGGCACTTGTGAGGGAAATTAAAGTCTTAAAAAGCATAAACAGCAGCCTCTGGTGGATTCACGAAAACAAAAACTGCAAAAAAAACATAGCTCCTGGGACAAATTTGGCGCTCTCCAGAAATGCATACAGCTGTACGTTTTCAGAATGAGCCTGGGTTGCAGTTTTCACGGTATGTCTGATAAAATTTTTTCTTCTGTAAAAAGTCTTAATTATTATTTATTTTTTTTGGCTAGAAAGAAAGCAGTTTTTTATTTTTTTCTTTAAAAAAAACATTTTGAGGTAAATATTATCAGTCCTCTTAAGCAGTATTTGTTTTCAAATGTCTACAGAACAAACCATTGTTATATAATGACTTGCCTAATTACCCTAACCTGCCTTATTAACCTATTTAAGCATTTAAAATGCACTAAGTTCAATACAAATATCTTGAAAAATAACTAGTAAAATATTATGTAATTTTACTGTCTTGAGTGCAAAGATGCAATAAATCAGTTATTATATACTATTTGGTTTAGATGTGTCAAAAAAAAAATAAAAATCTTAATTCAGGAGGGCAATTAATTCTGACTTAAACTGCACTCTCACATTGGTGTAATTTTAAACCCATGTGGATTTATTCTGCTCCAGAATACAAAAGGACACATTTAGCCACTTTTTTGTGCA
Source organism: Danio rerio (assembly GCF_052040795.2). Taxonomy (NCBI): domain Eukaryota; kingdom Metazoa; phylum Chordata; class Actinopteri; order Cypriniformes; family Danionidae; genus Danio; species Danio rerio. The sequence goes on along the minus strand of NC_141029.1, from coordinate 49,222,785 downwards.
AATGCAGTGCATGTGAACTGGAGCTGTCAAAAAAGACTTAAAAGCACCATAAAAGCTTCATAAAGTGGTCTATATGAATATATTCCAAGTCTTCTGAAGTCATAGCATAACTTTGCACGAGTAACAGATGCAAGTAATGCTCTTATTCATTGATAATCATCCTCTCCTGTGAGCTGCTATATAAACGCTGAGCAAATCATTGAGTTGAACTCAAGAACTGGATTATTTGGATTCATGAACTAATAATTCATACTGGTTTTTTAAGCTGGGTAAAATGATTCATTGAAAATAATTGTTTATTCCAGTACTACGTAATACTGCTAATAAATCCATCAGGAAGTTTTAAAAACGGTTTAATTCTCTAATGCATCTGGTGCTGACTAAAAGTGAGTATAATTCTACAGAACTTGACAAAGGTTTTGTCACTTGCCATGTACATAATCAGAAAAATTAATACATTCATGAATGGACGAAACTAAATACACAAATCATGATATAAAGCATGATAAGAAAATAACTATACTAGTATTTATTTTTATTTATTTTTTGTTTTTCAAGGTAAATGAAGTATCTAGCGGAAGCATTTAGTATTGCACCCACGTTACTGAAATTTTCATTCATTAAGATATAAACATAAAAAAACACTGAAATGTTTATATTTCTTACTTTTTTCTCTCTCAATTTTAGAATAAATCTAATTTTAGAAATATATATTCAAACAAAAAGACCACAACTATAAATATTGTATTAGAATTATATTAGCTCAGCTGTAAAAGATCTGAGTGTTATTTATATATAGACAGCAACTTAACTTTGGAAATGATCTATTCCATGTCACAAAATCCACCTTCTTTCATCTGAGAAATATTGATAAGCTATGAAGCATGCTATCTATCTCAGATGCAGAAAAGCTTTTTCATGCTTGTATGACCTCTAGGCTGGATTACTGTAATGCTCTGCTAGCTGGTTGCCCAGCATCCTCTACTAATAAAATTCAGTTATTGCAAAATGCAGCTGCCAGTATTCTTACCAGGTCAAGACAATATCACCCCAGTTTTGTGCTCCTTACACTGGCTGCCTGTGAAGTATCTTATTAATTATAAAATATGGCTTCTTACCTGTAAAGCTTTAAATAGTCTAGCTTCTGTTTATCTTACCAATCTTCTGTCTCTCTACAATCCAACTTGCTCTTTAAGATCTCAAGACTAAGGGCTTCTGGTAGTACCCAGAACAGCAAAGTCTGTTAAAGGAGGTTGAGCCTTCTCATATATGGCTCCTTAACCTTGGAATAGCCTAACTAATAATGTCTGACATATAAAATATACATTTCCAAAAGTTGACATTTATGCAGTTGTATAGACCAAGGTCACAAACAGTTGAAGTTAAAAGTATTAGCCCTTTTGTGAAAGTTAGCTGTTGCTTAAAAACTTATTGAATAACTATTTATTCTGGAGCCACTGAAATATAATATTGACCTTAAAATTGTTTTAAAATTTTATAATAATATCTACTTGTGTTCCAGCCAACTAAAAGAAATAAGAATGTCGCTAAAAAAAAAAAAAAAAAAAAAACTATTATAGAAAATGCTCTGTTAAACATCCCTTGTGAAATATTTTGAAAAATGATTAAAATTTCAAAGGAGAGCTAAACATTTTGACTTTAACTGTGTGTAGTTTGCAGCCCATTTGCCAAAGTCTGTCTTGCCCCCAAAATCACATTTCTGCATGATTTTTCTTCCAAAAATGTATAAAAGTTTTTTTTTCAGATTTTTCTGAATAATTGTGTAAGCATCCTTAAAGAGATTGGAATAAGTTAACTATCCATACAGACGTTACCCATTCATTCATTCATTCATTCATTCATTGTTCTTCAGCTTAGTCCCTGATTATCAGGGGTCGCCAAAGTGGAATAAATCGCCAACTATTCCGGCATATGTTTTACGCAGCAGATGCCCTTCCAGCCATAGCCCAGTACTGGAAAACACCCATACTCTCATTCACACAAACACACACATCCACTACGGCCAATTTTGCCTACTCAATTCACCTATAAATTACTCAGTTTACCTATAGACACACATTTGGACTGTGGGGGATACCGTAGTACCTGGAGGAAACCCAAAACAACATGGGAAGAACATGCAAACTCCACACAGAAATGCCAACTGGTCAGCTAGGACCTAAACTAGCGACCTTCTTGCTGTGAGGTGTAGGTGCTAACCAGTGTGCCACCATGCTGCCCCACAGCCATTACTCCATCCCTATTTAATGTTTTGTCAGTTTAGTGGCTAATTTAAACAAATGCATACCGTTCATACGAAAATGTTCATCTTTAAAAGCAGGTGTGGCACCAAACTCTACCCCTAAACCCAACCATCATTGGCGGATGATAATACTAAACTGTATGAATGAGATCATCCAAATTCATTTATAAGAATAAGCCACTACATCACAAAGTTAGAAATTGCTGTAAGATGCACTGTTAGACGTTTTATTGCATTTTCGCGGGAACTTGCAGGCAGTAACTTATTGACAATCTTTACAGTACTTTTACTGTAATTTATTTACATATTACACTAGCAGTAGCGGGGACCACAGGATTTTATCTCTGTTATTTGCAGACAATGTTTTTCTGTTGGCTTCCTAGAACATGAACCTTCAGCATGCACCAGGGCAGTTTGCTGCCGAGTGTTACACGGCTGGGATGAGCTATGGGTCATGACCAAAAGGACAAGATCTTGAACACAAGCGGTAGAAGAGTTTCCTTCGCAGGGTGGCAGAGTACACCCTTATACATAGGTGAGGAGCTCTTCCACTCTGGAGGCGCTCGGAGGAGAGCCGCTGTTCCTCCACATCGAGAGAAGTCAGCTGAGGTGGCTCTGGCATCTGTTTCGGATGCCAACCTAGGGAGGTGTTCCAGGCATGTCCCATTGGGAGAAGGTCTAAGGGAGGATCCAGAACATGCTGGAAGGACTATGTCTCTCGACTAGCCTGGGAATGCCACGGGATTCCCCCGAAGGAGTTGGAGGAAGTGTCTGAGAAGAGGGAAGTCTGGGGTTTTCTCCTAAGACTGCTGCTCCCATGGCCCGGTCCCAGAAAAACAGTTGAACATGAATGAGTGAATGGCTAGCAGTACAAAACCTTTATTTTAAGTATTTTCTACTGAATTCAATAAATTTCAAACAAATTACAAAATTATGTACAACATTATTTTTATTATTCGCTGTTGTTATATATTATTATAAAAGTAATATTAATTCATCCGTCTTTTTAAAATTCTTTTTGTGATACAAGATGTTTATATATATATATATATATATATATATATATATATATATATATATATATATATATATATATATATATATATTTATTTATTCATTTTTTTAATTTTATTTATTTTTTATTTTTTTTAAACTACAGTGGCAGTACTGGATTTCTTTGATTACAGTGGAATACCCCAAATATGTAATAAGTTAATGTAAAAGTTTTAAATTGACCCCCAATGCTATGCATATTTTAGTAACAACTTGTAAAGAATTTATGTGTTGTTTTACTGGGCACTTTTGCAGTAAATAACTGTAATAATAATAATTCCTTATATTTATATAGTGCTTTTCTTGACACTCAAAGTGCTTTACACATTGTTTGGGGAGAATCTCCTTATCCACCACCACTGTGCAGCATCCACCTGAATGACAAGACCACACACCACATACCAGCTGATTAGTGGAGAGGAGAAAGAGTGATGAAGCCAATTATGATATGAAGATGGTTAGGAGGCCATGATGAACTGAGGCCAGTGGACAAATTTGGCCAGGACCCAGAGATTAAACCCCTCTCTTTTTAGAAAGATATCCTGGGATTTTTAACGACCACAGAGAGACAGGATCTCCATTTAACATCTCATCCGAAAGACGGCGCTCACTGAGCAGTATAGAGTCCCAATCAATATACTGGGGCGTTAGGACCCACACAGACCACATGTTGAGCACACCCTGCTGGTCTCACTAACACCACATCCAGCAGCAACCTAGCTTTCCCATGTGGTCTCCCATCCAGTTTCAGCCCTGCTTAACTTCAGTGGATGACCATGTGAGAGGTTCAGAGAGCTAGCTGCCGGCAAATAACTGTAAATAACTGTAAAATTGCAGCAAAGTCTAACAGTGTAGCCGTTATGAGAGTCAGAACAGTATGAGAGTCGCACCTGCTCCTACAGTAAATACAGTCTCAAAAATGGCTCGTGTGGGAGTGTGAATCACAGCAGATCCTCTCCAAACGCAAGTTCACAGGCTCGCGTTCCCAGGTGACTGCAGGGAAACTGCACAAGAACGTTGGAATTCCATTAGAGCACAGCATTAGAGCTTTCTTTCCCTTTTTCTTAGTAAACAAGCGACTTTGTCCTTGGTTAGATGTTTGTGTATGTCGCTTAGAAACACGCCATTCAAAACAAAATGCTGTAATCTTTAGGGACGCAAAAAAAAGCTTGTAGGTTAAAAAAAAAACAGCTTGATACTAGGAAATTCTAAATAGAAACGTTTACACGATGAGAAAGTACATTTATAATGATAATGATCAACAGGCATTCACTCAAAGTTACAGAAATGCAGTATCTAACATGGTATTATTATGAGAGATGCTGTCAATGCCAACTGAGAAGTTATTAAAGTGATTGCTTGCACCATTAGGGACCTTATAATAACACACACACACACACACACACACACACACACACACACACACACACACACACACACACTCACACTCACACAATGTGCTTTTATATATAAAAAGTGAGATGCAGACCGATTTTCTTTTAAAAGAATAATGTTTTACACACATGCATGCAGTTACAATAAGAGAAGAGTGTTGTAAAATCATATTCAAGAAAATGCACACTGGAAACAAATTATCACTATAAAATTAAATTATAATTGTTTTCCATTTATTTACAGTTATGAATTGTATTATGGGATGTTGATCTCTGCTCTGTCAACATTTGATGTTGAACATTCAACTCCACAGTTTAATAAAGTAACTTCTATTGACATTTTAGTACTTTGAAATAAAATAATATATATGAAATAATGGTAACACTTATTTATTATTCACCCCTAAAGAGCCCCTATTATGGCTTTTTAAAAAATGAAAATGGTATATATATATATATATATATATATATATATATATATATATATATATATATATATATATATATATATATATATATATATGTCATGTTATGGATTGAAACGGAAACAAAAGGTGCGGATCCAAGTGCAGATT
>NC_141029.1:49207500-49210000 GCF_052040795.2 Danio rerio | reverse complement strand
ACTAGTTATTTTTCAAGACACTTCTATACAGCTTAAAGTGACATTTAAAGGCTTAACTAAGTTGTTTAGGTTAACTAGGCAGGTTAGGGTAATTAGGCAAGTTATTGTATAATGATGATCTGTTCTGTAGACTATCGAAAATAAGTTTGCTTAAAGGGGCTAATAATTTTGTCCTTAAAATGTTTTTTTTTTTTTTTAATTGCTTTCATTCTAGCCGAAATAAAACAAATAAGACTTTCTCCAGAAGAAAAAAAATATATTATTAGACATACTGTGAAAATTTCTTGCTCTGTTAAACATAATTTGAGAGATAAAAAAAAGAAAAAAAAATTTAAAAGGGGGCTAATAATTCTGACTTCAACTATATATATATATATATATATATATATATATATATATATATATATATATATATATATATATATATATATATATATATATATATTATATTGTCTGCTTTGCTTCCTTGACAATGGCAGTCATTTCAAAAGTTAACTTTCATTTTTATTCATTATTGATATATTATTGTCCATTTAGGGCTCAATTTTGATGATTTAATGAGTGTTTTTTTTTTCATTTCTTTTAATGAGTTCTGAGTGTGTTTTGAGCATAACATGCATTAAAACAATTACGGTCTCATCTCCCATTCCTTTTAAGTCAGTTGCGTCACGCCATGGCGCATTTTCTATTTACATGATGGACTTTGTAAGTGGAAAAACAGTAAGCGGAAAAACTGAACACTTCACTATGGCAAGAAAACAGTTAAACAAACCATCTGTAGTGCAAGGACAACGAACGAGCCTCCATTCGGCCTCTTTCGCTTTACATTATTTTTACTCTTTACTTTACTTTCGTGGATGAGGAAACAGTGTTGTACGCACTCCACTGGAGACATCCTTTAGCCTACATATTTAATTTTGTTTGTTAAGCGCAAAGGTTTGTTTCAAACTATTTCTAAATTCAGTTCTAATTTTCAGCAAAAGAATAAATAAACAATTATAACAAATAGTGTGGTCAAAAAACTGGGTTATATCCAAACACACATCCTATTCTTATTCATATGGTGATGCATGCATTTCCAAAACCAGACAGGTGGACAAATCTAAGCTTGTTTTTATTAAGCCAAATATAAATAGGCATATAATAAATAATATTGCTAATAATAATAACATTTTACAATTGCAAATTATCATGAATAAACTGAAAACAGATTAGAGGTGAAGGCATGGAGGCGGTGGTTTTTAATTTTTATGTAGAAAATAATGTTTTTGTATTATTTTAATCCTTCATTTTTTTTCCACGTTTAAAGATATTTTTCTATAGCGGTACATTCTGTTTGCATTAAGTAATGTGTAAGCATTTGGACGCACATAGGCACATAACTAACGCGCTTCTGTGCTGGACTTTAGACCAGCTTTTAGTTGGTCAATGACACGGTTTATTTCAGTTCTTAACAGCAATGAACCAACAATGCACCTTAGCACACCTCCTTTATAGACTGACACACTCAGGAGTCCACAAAGTGGCGCAAATGGATTTGCTATTTAAACAACGTGGCACAAAATGTGAAAATTAGAGTTGTGCTGGTCTGAAAATAACAACAAATCATGTCAAACACGTCTTGTGCCTTATTGCACAGGGAGTATGATTGGTGTGGGTGTCAATATACACTGAATCAGCTATAGTTAAAATTGTGAAAACAATGAGAGTAAAAAATTGCAAAAACACTTAAGAGGCTGTTTCTCATAGAGATATTACCATAATAAATGACATTGTTGTAAAACTTATTGCTTAAGAACACTTTCATATCGCAGTTATGTGACAATAACACCTAGTTTTGCTGTGTTTTACAGTGATTTACTGAAATAAAGATAGTTTTAGCAAACTAAATGATCTAACTAAAGAAAATACAAAAAATACTAAATTAGATTCATTAAAATTTTACCATATTAAAATAGATTTTAGGAACGTTATTTATTTGTTCAGTAAAATAAAGACAAGAAAAAACAATATAATATAATATAATATAATATAATATAATATAATATAATATAATATAATATAATATAATATATTTTAATATAATATAATACAATATAAATGAGCAATATCACACGAGTAGCAGTGCGATATGGCTGTATATTAGCACTGGTGGGAGGCGTGCGTTGGCACGAGGCCGCAGGCCGAGTGCCTCAGTGCCCCCACCAGTGCCGATATACTGCCATATCGCACTGCTTCGAGTGTGATATTGCGTGTATACAACAGTTTGACGGCATAATTGGGTATATAAAAACAAAATCAAACATGGAGAGTCTCAAAAACCCTTTTGTATGAGGAACTACTTTCTTCCGGATTCAAATCATAAGCTGACAGTTAAACAGTTGAGCGTGCATCTTTTAAACTTTAGATTTGTGTCTGCTTTTTGCTGGCTGTATGTGGGTGGAGAAATACACAAAGGGTAAAGAGGCTGTAGGAGTTCTGATATTGCAGTATATCGCAC
>NC_141029.1:49177500-49202500 GCF_052040795.2 Danio rerio | reverse complement strand
CACAGACTTTTTTATTTGTTTTAGCCAGAACTGATCTGAAATATGAAAGCAGATTAAGTAGTATTAACATTAAAGTACTTATATTTAATAAAATCTCAATGCTTTGTTAAATCCAACTTTATAGACACCAAAAAGGTCTCTTTTCAACCAATGTTTTGACCTCTTTTGGTTCCTCTATTACTTAAGAGGTGGATTGACCTTATATATATATATATATATATATATATATATATATATATATATATATATATATATATATATATATACACACATACATACATACATACATACATACATACATACATACATACATACATACATACATACACACACACACACATTTGATTTTAATTATGTTTAACAGAGCAAGAAAATTTTCACAGAATGTCTGATTTTTTTTTTTTCTTCTTCTGGAGAAAGTATTTTTTTTATTTCAGTTATAAAAAGCCATTTTTAATATTAAACAATAAATTATAAGCCCATTTAAGCTATCTATTTTTTTGATAGTCTAAAGGACAAATCATCATTGTACAATAACTTGCTTAATTACACTAACCTGCCTAGTTAACACAGTTGAGCCTTTAAATGTCACTTTAGCTGTATAGAAGTGTCTTGAAAAAGTATCTAGTAAAATATTATTTACTGTCATCATGGCAGAGATAAAATAAAACAGTTATTGAAAATGAGTTTATAAAACTATTATGTTTAGAAATGTGCTGAGAAAATCTTCTCAATTGGGGAAAAAATAAACAGGGGGCTAATAATTCTGACTTCAACTGTTTATATAGCATAATGACCACTAATACTTACATAAATTCTCAATAAGTACAAGTCTAAAAAATAATGTTACATTTGACTTAAATATATAATTTGACAACATTACTGATGTTTTAATTTGTTTTAGCCAGACTTAATCTGAAATATTAAGGTAGATTATGCGGTATTCACATTAAAGTACATATAAAATAATATGCTTCTATTGTAAATAAAATCACTCACATTATTTGTTGTATAAACTCCAAAATGGCTCTCTTTTAGGCTGTTTTTTGCCTACTTTTAGTCTCTCTCTAACATTCTTTTCCTTTTTTTTAAGAGGTGATTTGAGGTAAAATATGACCTGGACAGTTTCCACAAGAATCACCCTGCACCATCATATTACACCATCATATTTTGCTTTGGAAATGAGTTTGAAAACATGAAACATGAGTGAAAATGTCTATCAGCAAGGGCCCACACATTCATGACAGGATCTTATGAAAACCCTACCAAGACTGTTACAAAATAAATATCCAAAGAGTTATCAAATGACCCTGACAGCAATGTAAAAAAGCGAGGTTAATGGAACGGCAGCGCCTTTTTAGAAAGCAGCTTACGGCTGAAAGGCCAGTATATGGGTAAGATGAAAGAACGAGGCGAAGACATGGTGTCATTAGCAAACAGTGCATCTTTTTTTTTTCTCCCTCTCTCCTTGTATTGATTTAATCTTTACATATACACAGCTGTTGTCAAGGAATTCGGGCGACACAAAACATGCGAGCTGTGTGAGTTGATGTACGACAGGCATGGGCCCACCCTGTAAGGAGCATACGGTGAGATGGTGTGGGGCAAATGGATTATCGTTGCTGGCTCTCGGATTTCAGACATTGCCAGCAGACAGAGGCGGCATTGAAATATTCATATTCCCCGAGTCCTCAGCATGGCACCTTCGCTAACACATTCAAGCGGCCATCTGGAGTCAGACTTCACAACATGGGAAAGGTTTTAAAGGAATATTTTACATCAAAAAAATTAAAATGCAGCGCCATTTACTTACCTTACCAAACCCTTGACTGTTAGTTTCTACGACTATCAAAGGAGACTTTTGAAATATGCTGTGGTAAAATAAATAAATACAAATTTAAAGACATAGTGTGGAACAATACAATTAAGTGCAGTGATTCTTGTACATTCTGTGACCCTTTATATTGTATATCAATAATGCAGCATCATTGATTTTTAAATGAAACATCCAAAACTTGACAATTTTTTTACAGGCACTAGAGTTCGCTCTAAGCTCTTGAACTGAGTTAAATTAAAAGTTCTTCTGCATATACTACCTGACAAAGGTCCTGTCATCGATCCTAGTTGTAAGACAACAAATAATAGCTTGACTTCAAGTTGATCATTTGGAAAAGTGGCAGAAGATAGAATTTTCTGATTATTCATCTGTTGAACTGCATCCCAATCATCACCAATACTGCGGAAGACCTATTGGAACCCACATGGACCCAATATTTTCACAGAAATCAGTCAAGTTTAGTGAGGGAAAAATCATGGTTTGGGGTTACTTTCAGTATAGGGGCATAGGAGCGATCTGGCATTCGAGAGATCTGGATGACAACATCAACAGTCTGATGTATCAAGACATTTGTGCTGCCCATTACATTACAAACCACAGGAGAGGGCAAATTCTCCAGCAGGATAGCACTCCTCATACTTCAGCCTCGAGTTCCTGAAAGCAAAAAAAGGTCAAGGTGCTCCAGGATTGGCCAGGGCAGTCACCAGACATGAACATTATTGAGCATGTCTAGGTGTGGATGGAGGAGTTATTGAAGATGAATCCAAAGAATCTTGATGAACTCTGAGAGTCCTGCAAGAACACTTTCTTTGCCATTCTAGAAGACTTTAATAATAAGTTATGTGAGTCACTGCAGAGATGTGGTGCAGTACTCCAAGCTCAAGGGTGTCAGACACAATATTAATTCTTTTTCCACTGCTTAATGACTTTTTATTCTATATCGTACATTATGTATGTTAAGTGACAAGACTTTTGTCTTATGCTGCGTACACATCAGACGCAGATGAACCTTTAAGGTGAGTAATTTACATGCTAAGTCAATGCAAAGATGCGAATTGACACCCTGCGGCGTTTCACCCAAGCTGCTGGAGTTAAAAAATCTGAACTTCATTTGACATTTGTGTCGTGCTAACCAATCATGAGCTCGCTCTTGTATTGGAGAGATTATGACGTAGTTCCTGTTGTTGGTTTCCCGAGGGGAAATTCTCTTTCCGACACCGACAACAGTTCATCAAACTGGGCTTGGCTCAGTCCGAATCACCACTGAAAGCCTCCATAACGCAGGTATAGTTTCTGGAGGAGCTGATCAACTCACAGAGCAGATGCATCTCTGAAAGGATCTTGTGGATTTAGACAAGGCGCCGAATAAATCTATGCTCGTTTTCCTCCTTCCTAAAGTACATAAAGCAGAGCAATCCATGTTAGCCATTTAGGAACAAGCTAGAAACACCAGGTAGAAAGAAGCCCTGCCCATGATACGAATCTACATCAGTTGTGAAGCTAATTTGGAGTACAAATGAAGCAAGTAAACACAAAATATACGCATGTCTATTTACACGCAAATGGGATGATTCATTTGTGTTTACCGTGCCTGGTGTGAATACAGCATAAGCAAAGTCAGACCTTACTAAACTAATTACATAAATAAAAATCAGGGCATGATCATATTTTATTTTGGTACAATAAATGTAATCTAAATGCCTTTGCCTTTAATATAAGTCACTTCTGATACCAAATGATCAACTAAGTTACTATTTGCTGTTCCTAAAACATGGATAGGCAACAAGGCTTTTGTCAGGTAGTGTACATCCTGTACTGAACAATGATGTTGATGACATCACCCTGTACTTCAGTTTCTCATCAGATGAGCTGTTTAATCAATTGCTCTATTCTGAAATAAAATATTAAAATATAAATGCATTGGCAACTAATTTAAATACATTTCAATACACTACTTAAAATCATCAAAAGTAAAACAGAAAAAAAAATGACTGAAAAACACCTGTACAGAAATATCTACCAATTAAAGAATCAGAGAGAGCAAGATGGCAAAATATAGCAATAAACAACTCAATCCTTTAAATAAATTAAAGATTTTTTACGCAAAGAACATTTTAAAAACTTCCTCTGCCTTTAAAACAGCTACTTATCCAACTGATGTTACATTCTGAAGTCACTCTCTGACTTATTCAGCTTCTCACTTCCAGCCACTTGACTCCATTCTGATACATATTTTTCATAAAATCAATGCCTGATGGATAAACGCAAGTCCCACCCTGCATTTGTTACAATAAAATCAAGTTTCATACTCAAAATATGCAGGGAAGTATAGAAGAAAACAATATTTAATGACTTTGAAGGTAGATTTAGATGCTGTCAATGCAGAAACATGTCATGCTTACTGACAAACCCTTTTGCAAATTGATTTGTCCCTTCATTTGACGTAAAATATGAGGCCTTTCCCAGTTCATCTGAAAGTCACAGCAGTTTGCTGTGTTTTCCAGTCTCATATCAATGAGGAGTGCAAGGTATTTTCCCTAGAATGCATGAGTTCGCAAAGTAAAAAAAAAAAAAACAAAAAAAAAAAACGCCAAAACAAACCCTGACTCAAGTGTCCAGGGTGAATAAATTGTACACAAAGAGAACAAGATGAGGCAGGCGTTGAATGTCATGTTCAGCACTTGAAACACATACTGTTTATTTAACATTTGCACTGGAGTCTTTTGTATGCTGCTTCACATTGTTTGTTAACCCAAGAGCTTGGCTAGGGCTGTGTAACAGCTGAGAACAGCCAACATTTCCTGGAAAGGGGATGAAGTGACATACGATGTCGAACCTCTTGTAATCTCAAATTTGTTATGATGGCTTCGGATGAAACCATTTTGATCTGACAGGAAGTCTATACTTTCAGTCGGTAAATGGAGCTGTTAAAATCCCCCCTTCTTTCATCCAAAAAACTTTCATCATCTCATGAGTAAATACAACAAAGAAAAAGTGCTTAGTTCCATAATCACTCTGACAACATGGAAAATAAACTAGGGGTTCTTCTAATGCTGGAAAATTGGACGCATTCAGTTTTTTAAGGTGAAACGTGTTTCTTCCCACATCTATCTATCGAACTATCTGTCTGTCTGTGAGTCCAGTTAAAACTACTGTAGCAACACCCCATCAATAATTTAAAACACCCCAAAAACATGTAGTAAGCATCCAAATCACCTTAGCAACTTCTAGAATTAATAGAATTGAAAAAAAAAAATAATAATCTTCATGACCATAGACCTGCCAATGCTTCACAATTTTACATGGGCCTGGGGTGGGGGAGGTTGGTTAACATAGATTGCTGGGTGATTATTCAACCACTTTCTTAGAGGATTAAAAGCTGAAATATCATTGCTGTAACTTTCATACAAGTTTTATTTATGAAAAAAAATGAAAAAGCACTGAAGTTTGTCTGAGATAAGTATACCAAAATGTGTACATTTCATTCAAAATATGAAGCTGATTTGTCAGTTTGTTTTCTGTAATGTTTTCATCTGTGGGTGCCTGGAAGGTGCGAATGCAATATGCCAATATGCGCACACAAGCCACCCAGCTCCAGAGCAAACAACAAACTTATGTGTGTAAAATAGGTGATATGTGAATAACCGCTATGATTTGCGATCTCCAGAAGTTGACCTTCTTGCTCAGACAGTCTGGATTCACCTGATTTGGCGACAAATAAGTTGCAGAGTAATTTCTTGGCAGTTTGTGGGTCCTCCGCCGGACCTTTTCCCCTTCGCAAAGAAACTTTTCAAAGTAGTCCATTTCTTACTCATTTTGCTAGCTTCTCGATTAAATTTTAGCTCTGAAATTATTGAGATCTACTTCAGAGAATATGTTCATTTGAAAAAAAAATTATGGTATTACTGGTCCGCGGCCTGGGAGTTGGGGACCACTCCATAACAGGACTGTGTTTGGGCTGCTAAAGAGTGAACTACTGGCCTGGCATTGCATTGAACAAAACATTTTAGCTCATCTGTATAAAAGGAGATCATGCAATTATTTTTTTTTTTTGTGGGGTTGGGGGGAAGATGCGGGAGTGGACGGTAACTCTGATGTAATTTGATTGCGATAAAAATAAAGCGTTTCCGAGTCCCAAAGTTATTTCAAAACAGCATATCTGTGATTTCCTCATTTTTTTATTGGGCACTGGTACAGCCATTGCTCATGACTGTTACACATGCTGAACGCATGGACCAATGCTTTCTGCATGTGCTTTTTTTTCTGCACAGTCTGTTAGCATCATCTGCATAACGGTCCTCAGAACGGGCTTTACCAACATAGGAGAGCAAAGTGAAGATGAGCTGCCCTAGAGCTTGCATCAAAAAACGGTCAGTTTACTGTTAGAAAACCCACATCAGGCAAGTCTGATGTACTGTATATGGGAGTCGTTTTCAAAGTTTTACCCTTTAGCTGTCACAAGACTGAAACCTCAGGTTTAAGGTGGCATTCATGTATCATCACAAAGAGGCAAACAAAACTGACAACTGACTAGCCTACAATCCTTGCACAACCTACATTTTTATCTGTTATTTTTCTCTCTTTTGGTAGTACCCAATTTAAAAAGTCAGATTTTGGAAACCAGATTTAAATTTATAGGGAATGGTTAGGTGGAGCAGAAAATTATTCTAAGCGGGCAGAAAGTGAACAAAGGCTAAATAAATGATGGAAGCGGTCGGGCGCGGAATAAAACCTCACGGGAGCGTGACTAAAAAATGAGTCTCACGTAGACCTCTAGTGCGGTGCGCCTCACATTTTTAGAATGGAAAAGCATGTTCGGTGTGATCGTCTCTAGGGGTGTCAAAATTAATTGTATCTTCGGTGCACCGCGATGCAGATGTGGACAATTCAGTATCGGTTCAGTAATAATCATAACCGGTTATTATGTACTGACATCATTTATCTCCTATGCGCTCTGTCGCGAGGGAGGTGAGCGCCTGTATTTAAAACACTCAGGAGCCAACTCAGGGCCTCCCCGTGGCACAGGCAGTATAGGCAAACGCTAAGGGCGCTGTACATCCAAGGGGGCGCCAGAAATAAGCGCGGTTAAGTTTGTTTTGTTTTTGATATTCCAAACACATTCAGTTATAGCGGCAATAACTCAAAAGCCTCTTACCCTAAAAATATCTAAAAAGTGTGTTTCCTACAAAAAGACAAAGCTGATTATGCTTCACAGCTGTCTTTTTCTTGTTTTTTTTTTTGCTCGATATTACGACCACTGCTTCCTTTAAGCCCTCGCAAAATGAGTTTAGCTGGGAGAGCTCGCACGGAGCGGAGCTCTCAGTAAGGGACCGTCTGAAAAGTGCTTCTTTTTTTCCATTTTTTTCCTTTTTTTTGCACTGCTTAGCACGAGCTCTCCCGGCTAAACGCATATTGAGAGGGCTTAAGTGTGTGTGTGTGTTTGTTTGTTGCTGTCTATGTTTGTATATGTTTGTGAATGAGAGACAGTGTGGTGCTGTGTGTCTGTGTGTTTATACAGACAGCTTGTTATAGCCCCCCACCAAAATATAACACTGTGTATGGAAAGCATCGTCAATGCACCGTGATGCACCGAGACATCGAATTGAACCGAATCAACGTTATGATAATCGTAACCGAACCGAACCGTGAGAACAGTATAGGTTCACACTTCTAATCATCTCCTTAGAGCTGCGAACACTTGCTAACATCCTGCAGAAGAATGTTGACAATGTGTTGGATTCTTAAATACACAAAGCTCATGAGTGAAGGCCATGTCACAAAACACGACTGTCTCTTCAAGAACATGCATTAACATCCCTAACACAGAATTATGTCCTGAGGCATAGCAAAAAGCCGGCCAAATGTCAGCCCCCGGCCTGGGATTCCACCCATGTTTTTGCTACAGGGTTTCGCCAGCTATAGGGAGAAGGGCAAGAAAAGCAGTGCATCTGTTGGAGGTTTAGGGCTCTGAGCTGACGGTATTGTTGGGGATGAACGCTCTGTTGATTTATGTCTGTGCAACAAACTATCTTAAATATCCTTTTTCATGATTGGTTGTGCCTCTGTATGGATTGTTAAGGTTCACTGAGTCACTCAAATCAATTTTGTGTTGTAATCAATAAGCATTAAGTGACTACAGGTTTTGAAATACACACAAAAGGTGCCCAAACTTTTGCATAGCCTATATTTCAGTTTCAATTTAATTTCACTGATCTTAATACTGCTACACTACGTATTTCTGTCTGAAAAATGTAATCTAACTTTTTATAGAAACCGAGTGGCATTTCACTGCAATCTTCCCTTATAAAGAAAGAACACATTATTAGGCGGCCGCAGAGGGGTGCCCACATTTTTGTATAATACTCTATATATAATATTCAGTCTTCTCCAGCCATCATTACATGTACTGTAATTAATAATCAGTGGTTCTTTTAAATGGGCTGAATCTTCACCAGTTAATAGTTTTTTAAGTAGAAATAGCCAAACTATTTGTAAACAAATGTAAATAATTTAATGTGCGATCAATCACATGAACAGAATGAACTTGTAAAAAGACTTCAAATACAGTAAGTAAATTAACACTGATAAGTAGTATATCTTAAAAAATAAATAATGAACACTGAAAGCATTATGCACAGTTCCTGAAGTTAATTACCAAAAGATCTCATCTGCATGAAATGAAAAGAAGTTCAGAATTGCAGACAACAATACATTACATGAGTATAAAACTGAAACTGATGTTTCTGGGGGGAATTGGGCTAAGCAGGTGCATTTTCCCCCACAGATGTGAATATTTCCTGTTAAGTGATTTTTTATATATATATATTTACAACATCCTGAAAAGTTGTGGGATTGGGAACATGCCACGGGTTTATATATATATTGCATGCTACACTTTGACAAGAGAAAGATTAATGTGCATTGGAAAGAATTGCAACTGATCTGATCAGGAAGGAAGATTATATATACATATATATATATATATATATATATATATATATATATATATATATATATATATATATATATATATATATATATATATATAATTTTTTTATTTAATGGTTAAGTGTGCAATTACTGCTAGTAATAATATATGAATATATACTAATAATATGAATAATACTAGTCTTCAATTTTTGTAACTTGCTTATTTGAGTGCTTAACTTAAGACATACAGTTGAAACCAGAAGTACTTACACTGTATAAAAAGGTACATAACCATTTAAAAAAAAAAAATGTTAATGTGTCAAGTGTTAATGTCTTTAGTCAGATGTTAATGTGACTAAAATTTTTCTCTTGAGGTAAGTTAGGATTATCACATATGTTACTGTTACGCTTAATAGCAGAATAATGATAGAGATATTTTTTGTGAAATTATTATAACTTTTCTTGAAAGTCAAGTTTACATACAATAAGATTATTCTGCCTCTGAAAATGCTTAGATGATGGTGTCAAGGTTTTGGAAGGTTCTGATTGGCTAACTGACAACATTTGAGTTAATTGGAAGCACAACTGTAGAATAGTATTTAAGGAAAACCTCAAACGCACTGCTTCCTTGTGTGACAACATATGAAAATCGACAAGCCAGAATCAACAACAACAACAAAAAGCTAGATTACAATTTGATAAATTACACTGGGAAATAGACTAGTTTTTGGAGACACGTCCTGTGGTTTGATGGAACTAAGATTAAACTGTTTGGCCATAATGACCAGTGTTACATTTGGAGGACAAAGGGGAAAGCTTACAAGCCTAGGAAAACCATCCCAGCTGTGAAGTATGAGGGTGGAAGCATCATGTTGTGCAGCTGTTGTGAGGGACTGATCCAGTTCACAGCATAGATGGCATCATGGAGAAAGATCATTGTGTAGAAATACTGAAGCAACATCTCAAGACATCAGCCAGGAAATTAAAACTCGGCCACAAATAGGTCTTCCAAACAGACCATGACCCTAGGCATACTGGCAAATTAGTTAAAATGAGTTAAAATGTGCTTTAAGGACAACAGAGTGAATGTTTTGGAGTGGCCATCACAAAGCCCTGATTCTCAATCTTATAGAAAATGTGTGGGCAGAGTTGAAAATGCTTGTGTCGAGCAAGACAGCCTTCAAATCTAACTCAGTTACACCAATTCTGTCAGGAGGAATAGGCCAAAATTCCTTCAAAGTATTGTGAGAAGCTTGTGGAAGGATACCCAAAACATTTGACCACAGTTAAAAAAAAATACCAAGGAAATGTATGTAAGCTTTTGACTGTCTAGAACAGGGGTGGGCAAACTCGGTCCTGGAGGGCCAGTGTCCTGCACAGTTCCGCTCCAACTCTAATCAAACACACCTGCTTGTAGATTTCTAGTGATCTTGAAGACACTGATCAGCTTGTTCAGGTGTGTTTGATTAGTGTTGGAGCTAAACTGTGCAGGTCACTGGCCCTCCAGGACCGAGTTTGCCTATCCCTGGTCTAGGGAAGAAAAAAAAAAAAGATTCAATATTTTTTTCTGCCATTAAGCAAATGTAAATCATTTAGGTAATCCTAACAGACCTAAATTAGTAATTTTTTACCGTGATTTACCATCAGATATTTAAACCTTTTTTTAGAGTGTATGTAAACTTCTGGTTTCAACTGTATATATTAATTTTTAGGAAACCTAACCACATTGCTTTGGAAATTACATACATTAAACATTTTAATGGTCTAGTTTTATACTGTTATAAAACATTTCAAAACGATCAGCCTGGAATTCCCATGAGTGAATACACAAAACACTTCAATCTACCGTTTAATCAAGACAGAGCATCCAGAATGTAATAAAGGCCTCTGTTTTTACGTTTTCAGGCCATCGTTCCACAACCACATAGCAGGATAATCTCAGGGTCGATAGTTCTGACCGCTGTAAGACACACAGTAGAAAGCCATCCAAAGCAAACTTGAAAGAAAACAACTTTTGCAAAGTGACCTGAGGAGCAATATGTCCTCTTAAAATAAGCGTGTGGGGAAATAACCTTTTCGTCTCCTGCTTTTGTTCTGCCAAACATTATTGGCTTGTGTCTTTCTCATTCTCTAGTTCACTCGCTCTCGCCGGTTTGACCCTAGCTAGTGGACTCCCGCTGGGAAACACCATGATGACGTCAGCATGTGAAGCGGAGAACGCACTGCATGCAACAGGAAGTCACTCCCAGGATTCCAGGCCACAGTCGGGCCAGCACGTGATGTCAGTCTCTGACATCTCGGAGCATTACAAAGCACTGACTTGTCTTTGGGAAAAGAACAGAGGTGTGGGTAGGGCTTGCTTTGTTAACCTTCTCTTGAACTCCACTCCAGTTACTCAATGCTCAGTCCCATCAAAGCAGCGGGTCGCTGACCAGTATCATAGTTTCATAGCAGTATCATAGTTTCAGTTTTGAAACGCCTCGACGAAATGGACTGACATGGTTCAGCCTGATAAATTGTATGAAAAGAAGGGCGTAATTATCATATGCAGTGTGGGAAAGATATGTCTAATGGTGCTGTTGACTGGAAATTTTCACCGGATGATGCTTACATCCAGAGAAATCCATGGCTGCGTCTGAAACTGCATACTTCCATACTATATAGTTCGCCAAAATCAGTATGCGAGCCGAGTAGTATGTCCGAATTCATAGAATTCGAAAATCAGTATGCGAAAAGTACCCGGATGACTTACTACTTCAGGCGAGATTCCGGAGTGCGCATCCCATGCATGCTGCGCTATCCCATGATGCCCCGCGAGCGAATTCATAAATGGAAGTAAAGCGACGCAACTGACGTACGTAGGTCACGTGACCATGACAAAATGGCGGATGTAGTACGTCCGAATTCCATTCATACTGTATAGAACGTACTTTTCTAACGGCCGAGTAGTACGTTAAAATTCAAATGCAGTACCCACTGAGTAGTAGGCGGTTTTGGACGCAGCCCATATATGCAAATAAAACAAAACTAATTCATTTACAAATGAAGTTATGTGTGAAAAAATGAAATGACACAGATAAAAAGTATTGAACACATAAAGAAAGGGGGGTGTAGAAAGGCAGTGAAAGCCCAGACAGCAGCTGAAATCTCTCAGTAGTTATTCAGCAACCCTCTGCCCTTCCTCATTGTAAATTAACATTTGCTACTTCAGTTCAGCATCTACATTAGCAGTATGATGAAGGTAAAGCCATTTCAGCAAGACAATGATCCAAAACACAGCCACAGAAACTCTTAAATTGTTTTAGAGAAAGAAATTCAAGCTGTAGAATGGCCCAGCCAATCACCTGACTTGAATTCAATAAACGAAACCCACAGAACCATCAAGATATTTACACTTTGTTGAAGTCTGTGAAAAAAAAACAAAAAAAAAAACACCTGGGCTTTGGTATCTTGGGCAATGGTGTGGGCGATCACATTGGCGGCCTTTGTTTAGTCATAAACAGGGCTTAATTTGTGCCAGAACATGCTGGATCTGGCACCTCATTTTACTGATCCCCCTTCTCACCCGCCCTCGTCCGGCTCTTAACTTACGTCCACGACACCCCTCCACAATCCAAGGCCCCGCTATCCCCCCTCCCTCATACTAGCTAGCAGCTAGCTCTCTGCAACTCTCACATGATCACTCACTGAAGCTAAGCAGGTCTGCGCCCGGTCAGTACCTGGATGGGAGACCACATGGGAAAGCTAGGTTGCTGCAAGAAGTGGTGTTAGTGAGGCCAGCAGGGGGCTCCCAACCCGCAGTCTGTGTGGGTCTTAATTCCCCAGTATAGTGATGGGGAATACTGTTCAGTGAGTGCTGTCTTTCAGGTGAGACAACTAAGTTTCCAACTCTCTGTGGTCGTTAAAAATCCCAGGATGTCCTTCGGAAAGAGCAGGGGTTTAACCCCGGCATCCTGGCCAATTCTGCCCACTGGCCTCTGTCCATCATGGCCTCCCAACCCTCCCCATGTCATAATTGGCTTCATCACTCTGACTCCTCTCCACCAATCAGCTGGTGTGTGGTGTACAGTCTGGCGCAAAATGGCTGCCGTCGTGTCATCCAGGTGGATGAGGAGATTCCCCCCTATGTGTAAAGCACTTTGAGTGCCCAGTAAAGCACTGTGTTTAAATGTAAGGAGTTACATTTATTATATTTATGATATTACAATTAATATTCTCAGGTAGCATGCTGAATCTGTTACCCGATCTGTTCCGGGATCTCGCAATTCACAAATTAAGCACTGATCATAAGAGATTACAGATCTGTGAAAAGCACCCCGGTGTGCATGGGCCTTGACTTTTTGTGATAAAGAAATTTCTCAATCAAACAATACAAATTGGTGATTATCTACTGACTATGTATTTATTTTATTTTATTTTTTTTGTATTTGCAGCCCTCTTCCCTTTACTGGCTAAGATAATTAGGATCTCTAGGGAAGTTTACAGTTCACTTTAAATGAAATTCAAGGTGAGAGGAACATCCCAATGACTTTCAAAGGTCACACTTTATTTTGAGGGTCCGTTTGTTGCATCTCCATGCAAACTAATTTTCATTTGATTATAAGTAGACTGTTAGATTGGGGTTGGAGTTAGTGTACTTGCAAAGTTTCTTATAGTCAGTTAAATGTCTGTTAAAGGTGCAGATCAACAGATATTAAGCAGACAGTCTACTAATCCTCAAATAGACCATCAAAATAAAGTGTTACCCATCAAATTATAAATGTTCGTTTATCATTCATTCATAACAAATGCTTAATACAATACCGGGATCTCAGATATAAGTGTAGTGTTATTCAGAGTAGAAGTGACTATTTATGTTATTCTATTGCATAATATAATTCAACTCTCACATTTACAATGTTTGTTATACAATGAACCATTTAATCTTTAATTTACAACCTTTTTTGTATGAAAATCCCAAATGCAAGATGCTCAATCAACCTTTAATATTTATTAAATATTGTAAGGCTATTGTGTTGTTTTTCTTATCACTTTGTTTAAATCACAATAAGTCATACTATTCAGTTCACTCTCAGTGACAGTAACACTCAACCTAAGCAAACATATGAAGTAAACACAATTTTACAGCAACATTATCATCAAATGAAACCCAAAAGAAAGTTCTACCCAGCTTTGATTTAAATCTTTCATTGGTGCGCGATGTTGAAGGTCACCTGAATCTGTCAATACAGTGAAGTCTAAAAGCACAGTGCCCCTTCAGGAATTATGATGAGATGAGAAGCAAACTAAAACGTCTCTGATGTCCATCCATGATCATTTTGAATTGCATCACTGCATTTATGAATCCTGTTTACAATGAAAACAGGTCCGAGTAGCAAAGCCTCGGCTTCTCTTCATTCAATCTTTACATGCGCGTGAGGTCTGATGTTCTCTTTCTCTTTCTCACTGAACGTTTAACCACACAAACTAATTGTTTTATTACTACTTTAAAGGTTCAGGACACCCTGGAGAACTTTTTTTTGTATTAACAGATTTGTGTGTGTTGAGCATCAGTTAAGACAATGTTTGCACCTGTCAGCTTTAATTGTGGGGAAAAATGAATAATTTTGAGCTTTTGTCAGCTAATTTCAGCTTCCGGGTTTAGAATAATTTTTGGGGCGGGATCAAAATCGGCGACGTAGCGCAGTACTGCAAGTGCAATGATGACGCGTCGGTTTCTCATTATTATACAGAGCGGAGTTTTCTTATCCTATGAGAAGAGCCGGCTGCTTAATTATTCATGAGACCTGCCAGACCTGCCAGTGTCAAGCCCGAGCTGAGAGACACGGAAACCACGGCACAGTATTTAGCCGTTCATGAAGGCTCATATGTGTTTGTTTCCATCATCCACGGGGTTTGTTGCATGTTTTCCCCCTGCGATCTTGTCAGGGCCGATCATACAGCAAAGTTGTGTGCGTGCTGCTAGCATTTTTGTCGGGAGAGCAGCACGAGAATTAGAGAATGGCGGACGCTGTCTTTTATCAGGAGTTCGTTCACATTCAGACACATCGCCGTGCTGCTGTGTTTGCCTAAATCCTCCAGATTACCAGCAGGGTTAATGGTTAAAATAGACGGGTCAGGAGACCTGCTGCACTGAGTCTGCTGGATACGGGAATTGAGGAGGAAGTCCTCATTTATAGTGTTTACATGAACACGATTATCTTTATAATGATATAAATTGTGGTTGTCTGTATATGAAATTACAAATAACAAATGTAGCTGGGCATTAAATCACTGTTCATTTCTTTGCATTTTAACTTTGTAAACTATAAACTCATGCGTCTTCTCTTTGTGTCTCATTTTGTGAGCTAACTGACAACAGCAGTTATTCGCTCCCCTTCTCCCCTGCTGGCCACGCCCACTCCTGCCCGATGCTCGCGGAGCTCCACGCCCATTAATCATGCATCTTTTGAAAAAATTCTGAAGTAGACTTTAATCGAAAGAGGGGGGTGTCATGGCCCTTTAAAAAAAAAGGTTTACAGCAAAGTGTAAAAATTTTTAAGTTTTATAAGTACTTTGTAAATATTATTTAATTTATTATGCCTCTGTACCCGGTTTTTTATTATTTGATTTGATTTATTCATTTTCGAACAAAACTATCATGCATAAAATGTCATTAACAAAAAGAAATACATTTCAACATAGTCGAAAATGGAGCGGGATGAAGCATAAGCTAATAATTCTCCCACCCCATTACCACATACATCATTCATTTATTACTTAAACTTATTTATTCTTTTACTTATCTCTTCTTTTTACATGAAACATATTTGATCCTTTTGGCATCTTTGATAAATAATATGTTTGATTCCATTTGTACCTTTTCATTTTGTAACATATAGACCCAAAGAAAAAATAAAAAATAAAATACATAGTACTGCAAATAGAGAAAAAAAAACAAAAAACAACAACAACATAGTACTGCAAATAGCCATTAATTACATTTTTATCATACCTTTCTCTTTTTATCCCTTTTCAGTCACCTTCATCATTATATTTCTTTATTAATATATATTTATACCGTTTTTGGTAACACTTTAGAATAACTATCCGTTATAACTAGTTAATAGACCATTAATAAACTAATAGTTAACAAGTTATAAATTACTTATTAAATAAAAGTTAAAGGTTTGTTAATTATTTATAACTGTGCCTTATAGATGGCTAATAGATAACTTACAAGCTGTTAGTTAACAAGTTGTAAATGACTTCTTAACTGTATTTTAATGATTTATAACTATACCTAATAAATTAGTAATAGATCATGAACAAGCGCTTAATAAATATCTTAATAAGACTTGTTAATTATCAGTTAATAGTGTATATATGTTATTGGGACGTTATTCTAAAGTTGCAGCTGTTTTTAATTTATTAACTGTTAGTAAATGAGGAATAGTTGCAAATTTAGAATAACGTCCCCATAACATACGTAAGCAATTAACAAACGCTTAACTAATATATTTACTCACACTTTACAGATCAGTTGTTCACCATATAATAACACCAGTGAAACTATGTAGAACTTTAAGAAATTAAATTATTTATTTATTTTGTTTTCATGTTTAGCACTTCATGGGTTTGTATTCTTGTATACTACTGTACTGCCATGTGATGGTTCAGTATGTGTGTTTCTATACATTAAACACAATGTTCAACATTTCATCTGTGGAGTTTCTTTGGTAAAACACAGCACACAGAAAAGCCTATAAGTGGAACAAGGTTAAGATACAAACATTTTATATTTTAATTATCACATCAAATTTCTGTAGCTTGAACTTGTTCCATCCATTTGCTGTTCTACAAAGTTTCACTGGTATTAGTAGATGGTTAACAAACAATGAACAACTGATTTGTAAAGTGTGAGTAAATATATTAGTTAAGCGTTAGTTATTAGCTTAAGCATGGTATTGGGACGTTATTCTAAAGTTGCAACGATTCCTCATTTACTAACAGTTAATAATTGAAAAATAGCCAAAACTTTAGAATAACGTCCCAATAACATATATACACTATTAACTGCTACTTAACAAGTCTTTATTAAGTTATTTACTAACCGCTTGTTCATGATCTATTACTAATGTATTAGGTATAGTTATAAATCAATAAAATACAGTTAAGAAGTCTTTTACAACTTGTTAACTAACAGCTTGTAAGTTATCTATTAGCAATCTATAAGGCACAGTTATAAATAATTAACAAACCTTTAACTTTTATTTAACAAGTCATTTATAACTTGTTAACTACCAGTTTATTAATGGTCTATTAACTAGTTATAACGGATAGTTATTCTAAAGTGTTACCCAGTTTTTTTTTTTTAATCGATTAATATCCTGACGTTGTTTTAGAGTCTGATCTAGACTGTTCCATAGTTTTACACCACATACAGACATACACAAACTCTTTAAAGTTGTTCTTGTTTTCAACCTCCTAAAATTTAGTTCCTCTCTCAGATATATACCCCCCTAGTCGTTCTTCAAAAAACTTTTGTATACATTTCGGAAGTAGTTTATTCCTAGCTTTAAACATAAATTGTGCTTAAATTTAAACTTAAATTTAAATCTAAAATTATAATCTAAAGTTATTAAAACTTAACCAAATCATTGAACTTAAGTATCTTTAATTAAAAAAAATAAAGGATTTGTATGCTCTAAATACCCGACATGTTCTATTAGTCGAATTACTTTTTTCTGCATTGTACATATGGAGCGTAAATTAGATTTATATGTATTCCCCCAAATTTCAACACAATAACTCATGTATGGCAACATAAATGTGTTATATAATATATACATTGATTGCTGTCCAGGATAAATCTTGCTTTACACATTATTGCTACAGTTTTTGCTAATTTTGATATCACATTATTTATTTGCGGTTTCCAACTAATTTTATAATTCAATACAACACCAAGAAACTTAATTGCATATACTCTTTCTATAACTTCATTTTCAATTTGTAAATCTATATTATAACTATTTTTTAATTTCCGACTATTTTAGTATAATTTTTATTTATTTATAGATGCTTTCTTTATTATTGCACTTCATGTCATCCATTGTTATGGTTAATATGATTGTATTGTTAAAGCACAATAAAAATAAAAACAAATGAAAAAAACACACAAATTGTCCAGTCATCCTCAGATGCAATAATGTGTGGGGGGTTATCAGTCTTTGCACACTCAGAAACTACAACACAAATTCGGTTTCATGTAAATATTTCGTGGTGAACTATTTAATACAAAGCTCCAAAACAATGATGTCTCACTCTCTCTGTTTCACTTTTTTTTCCCTTCCCAAACAGTGTTGCCAGATATAGCAGACTTTTTTTTCAGCCCATAAACTGTCCAGAACTGTCAAAATGAACCTAATTACTTTAACTGTCATAATTTTAACCATACAGCAAGGAACATCCGCACTCCCGTTATTCACCAACTTAACCAGCTTTGCTGCTTTCACACAGCGAATGCCCTTCCAGCTGCAACTTGGTACTGGGAAACGCATACACTCTCACATTTGCACACATACACTACCAATTTAGTTTATTCAATTCACCTATAGTGCATGGACTGAGGGGGAAACTACAGCACCTGGAGGAAACTCAAATAAACATGAGGAGAACATGCAAAAGCCACACAGAAATGCCAACTTACCAAGCTGGGACTCGAACCAGCGACCTTCTTACTGTGAAGCGACAGTGCTAACCACTGAGCCACCATGCCACCCCTATTAGCTAACAGAATTATTGACTGATGTAAAACTCAGAAATGACAAAACACCATAAAAAAGTTCCATATGACTGCACTAAACCTCTGCGTGATAAACACACTCAAAACATTAATCACGACAAACACCGCAGCTCTCGAATTAGACATCCAGTACAGCATGATTTGTCTGCTGGCAGCCATATTGGATTTGGGAGCCACACTGAATTAATTTAAAAGAGCTATAAATTTAATAAACTCTACTTTCTTTCAGTGCCTAAATTGTACTTTGCACCAGCTACAATATCAGCAAACTAATCTGGACCTTTTCAGCAGAAACAGGTCTTTTTTTTTGTTCAAAACATGTTTTCAACATAATCACATACCACAAGACCACCTTTGATTTATGGTCCTGCGGATGCAGTTTTAGTAGGTTTAGCTGTTTGTTCCAAAATACGAATTCCTCCTCTATTTAAGCTCACCGTCTTGACTGATTTGCACAAAATGGCAGGAAGGATTAAAAATCAAAAATCAGAACAAATTCTTGGCTACGCTTTGATTTCACAGCAATCATGACTGACTTTTGACTTACGTGGATTAAGTTTTAGGGATTATCGGTGCATTCTCAAACACCGCCACCCGTCTGAAAATGGGTGTTAACTTCACAAATACAACCTCAACAGTTCAAAGCCCGAACACATGGTTTCTTTATTCCTTCTCTCTTTTTCTTTGACTTTCTCAGCTTCTCCATTTCTCTGTTCACTTAAGTAGTCCTTCTAACCAGATGTCCAGTCGGTGTCTCAGGCCAAATCGAATGTGTCAGGCAGAAGAAACAACAGAAAGTGTGTGCTCCCAATGTCCTCGAAGGATAAGCATTGTGCTGCTGGAATGCATAAACCAAACACACCCCTGTGACACTGGAGTTCAGCTCCCTGTCTTCGTATTAGACAGATCCTGTCTGTGACCCTGGCGAAATCCGTTCGGCTTTAGTGGGAGTGCCGCCATGACTTTTTCCGACTCAAGTCCCCATACTATACTGATGGACAAGAAGCCTAAAACACTTAGAACACTCTAAATTTAGATCTATTATCTGAATGGAAGAGTTGAGTCTTGTGTTTTGCTCACTTATCTAGAGGAGAGTTCAATAGTTGACTTGAAACTGCTTTTTATTTCTTAATGTGACTAGGTTAAAGGAACATTTTGACTTTTTTACCAATAATAGTGATAATAATAATAACAATAATAAAAAAAATTCCTTAATAATTTAAGGAATTTGGACACAAACGGAGAAGATTTGGATTTTTGCTTTCAAGTAGTGATGTGACTAAATCATGAAGACATCCACCAACAAACGCAGGACCGGAAATCCAGTTGACACTGTGGAGTCAATCGAAGGGCGAAGACATTGCAGATGATCTCGCTCTTCTCTCCCACAGCCAGCAGCAGAACAAGAGAAGACCTTTTTGTTGGCAGCCATATCATCCCAGGTTGGAATCAAAATCCACACAGAGAAGACCAAGGATCTTAAGACCAACTCCAGCTGCAACAATCTAGTAACCGTGAATGGGAGTTCCCTGAAGGAGGTACAGCCTTTACCCTCCTGGGCAGCATCATTGACCAGCAGAGTGGAACAGATACAGATGTTAAGGCAAGAATCGGCAAAGGAAGAACCACTTACACCCAGCTTAAGAACATCTGGGCTTCAAGAAAACTTACTTTGGCCACCAAGACCCGCCTGTTCAAGTCCGTTCAAAAGTCAGTATCATTGTATTGGGTTGAAACCTGTAGAATAACCAAAACTACCACCTGAAGAATCCAGACATTCATCAACAGCCGTCTCAGACAGATTGTACACATTTGCTGGCCCGACAACATCAGTAACACCTACCTATGGGGAAGGACCCGTCAATCCCTAATAGAAGCAGAAATCTGGAAAAGAAGATGGGGTTGAATAGGACACACCCTACGCAAACCATCATTTAGCATCACGAGACCAGCTCTCAGATGTCCTGGAAACACCTGGCAGGGCGACCTACAGGCAGACATCACAAGGATGAGTTACACCTGGAGACAAGTAAAAAGAATGACCCAAGACAGATACCTCTGGAGATCGACCTTTGACAGCCCAAACCCCGGAAGGGGTGGTGGGCATAAGTAATTAATGCCTTGGTAGATTTCGACTTACGAATCTGAGAAGAGAGTGAGAATGATGGGGAAGGTTTCGAGATTGTCTATTCAAATTTAATGCAATTTTTAGTTTGTTTTATTGTCAAAAGCTAACTGACATTAAATGGTGTAAATTATCAGATTTTGTTTCAATGTAGCCAGTGCTGTGACACAGTAAGTTTGCCTCACAGCAAGATGGTCACTGGTTCGAGTCTCAGCTGGGTCAATTGCCATTTCTGTGTAAAGTTTTCATGTTCTCCTGCGTTCGCATAGGTTTCCTCTGGGTGCTCCGGTTTCCCCCACAGTCCAATGACATAGGTATATGGCGAACTCAGATTAATAAAGGGACCAAGACGAAAAGAAAATGAATGAATGTCTCATTAGCTCCTTTCACACATACAGACACATACAGAAAGGTTGTATGTGTGAACAGGTCCTTTTTGAAAATACCGGTAAATTCGTTCTGGCTATTTTCCGGAAAGAGAAGTTGTAACATTACCGGCAATTTGCCGGAATGCTGCGCTGTGTGAATGCAGAAGGAAGATTGCCGTAATAAGCGCGTGCACGTCTAGAACGTGCTGACGTGAGACATCTGCTTTAGCCAATCACAACAGTCAGACGCATTTACGTTTGCGGTTTGTGAGAATAAAAGCCTTTGAATATTTTTCCAGACACATTTAGCTGCTAGAAGTTAGTCAGATCACAGTTATATGTTCTTCTTAATGCCAACTGTGTAAATAATCATCGACGAGATGCTTATAAGCCGTTGTTTGTTTACCTTAAAGCTTTGCGTGTGCCTGTGAAACAGCCTGTGAGCGCCTGCACATGCACATATTATGAACATCTCGACATGCGAAAGTCATCCTGCGAAAGTTGTTCACAATATTGATCGTCCACAGAGTTTGTAATTTAGTCAAATGTTTACAAATACAAGCGCAGCCGTTTAAAGCTCATTTGTGGTGAATGATGTCAGAATTTACCGGTATTTTGGAATGGATGTGTGAATGCTCTTTTCCGGAAAATTTCCGTAACGTCCTCGCCTGTGTCAACAGCGCTTTTTTGAATATACCGGTAAAGTCGTTCCGGAAATTTTCCAGATATTTACCGGTATCACTGTGTGAAAGGGGCTAATGTGCATACTGTCACCTGACAAGCCGAGGCTTTGGTGAGCAAATCAAGTCAAAGGCAGATTCTGCTTGACTAAAGTGTTCAGTAGTGAATTCAACTGTATTATAAATGTGATTGTTTTTGAAATATTCTAAAATAAATTAGCATATTACAAATGGCAACCTTAATGTAATATAGCTTTATGTCTTTACCTTCGGCCCGAGGCTCTCAATGATACTTGTTTTTGGCCCTTCATACAAAAAAGCTTGGGCACACCAAAGTTCTTAGTTACTTTAGAATGTTCATTGTGTGCTGCACTATTGCCTTGGTTGCATGAATATACTGTGTATATGTCCTATTTTTAAGAAGGCTGAGTTTTTATGTGCTGAGCCGCAAGGACCATCCCCCCCTCTTAGGGCTTTTGAAAAGACTCAGAATGACTTCCATGTGTGCTGTGTACCATGACAGCATATGCATTGCCTACCAAGAGCACTTCTTTGAAGTAAAGTTTCAATAGATTGAACTTGAACCAGAAGAGCCGCTTGACGTACATGACATCGTTTGGCTATTTCATCTAATTACCATCATTTCAACACATTACAAAACACACAATGCAGATGTATTAAAAGAAGTGTGAAGAAAAAGTGGAGTTAAAAAAAAGAAGTTAAACTGTTACAATGTACACTGTGAAAAAAACTGGTTGCTTTACATTTTTAAGCTGAATCAAATTAACCTTATGAGTCTATTGAACATTTTGTTCAACTGACTTTAACTGCTTGAGTAACTTACAAAAATAAGTTATAACATGATTAACTTAGTTTATTAAGATAAAAATGACTTAAAAACATAATGCTGTCAGGAGTGGCAGCTGAAAGTTTTGAAGTGGAGAGGCCACTGACTGATGGTGGTGAACGATGAAATGGCAATGGCTCAATGAATGTATATTAATTTATGC
The DNA here is from genome assembly GCF_052040795.2 of Danio rerio. Classification (NCBI taxonomy): domain Eukaryota; kingdom Metazoa; phylum Chordata; class Actinopteri; order Cypriniformes; family Danionidae; genus Danio; species Danio rerio. Next base: position 49,179,763 of record NC_141029.1, on the reverse strand, counting down.
TGATGTTGTCAGGTAGCATCCAGTCAGAATATTTCCAACACAGTGAAACAGGTCTGAGTGATGCCATGTTTTTCAATCATTTTGTTTTGCATGTCAGGACCACATTAGAATTTAATACATTCATTAATTTATTCATTTATTTACTTATTTTCTGAAGAAATTCTTATTTAATTTAGTTTGGCTGCTCTAAAAGCAGTTTTTGTCATTTTTAAAACAACTTTAAGCTCAATATTATTAGCCTTCCTATGTTATTTTATTTTTTTGATTGGCTACAGGGCAGCCCTGCCGAAGTCCAACATGCACTGGAAACAAGTCTGACTTATTGCCGGCAATGTGAACCAAACTCCTACACTGTTCATACGGGGGGATAGCCCTTGGCAGAGCGCCTCTCACCTCATACTTCCAGAGCACCCTCCAATGAATGCCATGAGAGACATGGTCGAATGCATTCTTCAAGTCCACAAAACAAATGGTGCAGCGGTAGCAGTAATGACGTCGATGTACCAGTCCCATTGTGGTAAAGAAGGAGCTGAGCCAAAAGGTAAAGCACTCAATTTACCAGTCAATCTTCCTACTCTCAACCTATGGTCATGAGCTTTGGGTCATGACCGAAAGGACAAGATCTTGGATACAATCGGCCGAAATGAGTTCCCTTCAGGTGGCTGGGTGCACTCTTATAGATAGGGTGTGGAGTTCTGCCACCCGGTAGGAGTTCAGAGTTGAGGTGCTGCTCCTCCACATCGAGAGAGGTATGCTGAGGTGGCTCTGGCATCTGTTTCTGATGCCTCCTGGACGCCTACCTAGGGAGATGTTCCAGGCATGTCCCACCGAGAAGAGGCCTCAGGGAAAACCCAGGACAAGCTGGAGGGACTGTCTGTCTCGACTGGTCCAGGAATGCCTCTGCAATTCATAAGCATTTTACAAACTGTTGGTTTCTTAATTCACATGAATTGGTATACTATCATCTTGGACAATCTACAAACAACCCATTAAAAATTATGTTTGGGTACTTAAGATTGTACAATTTATTTGGTATACATCTTACAAAAAAAAAAAAAAAGAAAAAAAAAAGATTTTCCTATGAGATTGGGTCGTTAAAACAATAAATGACATGTGACATCATCTTTCTTTAAGTGAAAAGCCATGAGATTACATCCTTTTTATAATGTGCCTTAGTAAATTGCATTCGCATAATGCATTATAGCTGTTCCCTTAAGAGTAAATGAGTCAGAAAGAGGAAACGAATCCCACACAAACTGACCTTTGATGAAGAATTGTTGATCCGGACTCTGTCTTTGTTCACAGCTCATGAGACTCAATAAAGCTTCCGTCTAATACTAAGTCATAAACACGGACACAAAGGACAATAACTGACAGAGTAAAATAAAGGTTGCCATGACAGAATGAACCCCCAACTACACCAGCATGTGTTAATGCGGTGAATGCTCAGTACTAAAACTGTGGCAATGTGTTGTTGTTTTTTTTTCACTTACACTGCATGTATTTGAACTGTGGGAGAAAACCGGAGTACCCAGGGGAAACCCACACATGCACAGGGAGAACATGCAAACTTCTCACAGAAATGCCAACAGACCCAGTCGGGACTCGAACCGGCAACCTTCTTGCTGTGAGGCAACAGTGCTAACCATTGAGCCGCCGTGCCGTTCTATTCTGGATTAATCTAGAAAAAAGACCAAGGTAATCTGGTTACTTATGAACATTTGGTTTCATCTGATTGGTAAATCATATGATAGCTAATGCGGGACCAGCCGTGGTCAGTCATAAGCACGTGTCAATATTAGTTTATGAATAAACTGTACTAAATTATGAACAAACAGTTCTGATCTCATAACCAAAAAAAAAAAAAAAAAAAAAAAAAAGCATAACAATTTTTTGTGTTGTAGAAAAGTGGCTAATTTGTACAATTTCATTCATATGCAAATGTACAATTTAAAAACAGGCAACCAAGGCTCATTCTGAAAACGTACCACTTTATACATGTATGGAGAGCACCAAATGTGTCCCAGGAGCTGTTTTATTGCAATTTTTGCTTTTGTAAATCCACAAGAGGGACTAAATTAATTATTATTATTTTTCTTTAATTTTAACCAATTCATTCAGCTAGTCCATATTTTACTATGTTTTGTCCAGTATTTTATTATTTATTTTTTTGCTTAAATTTGTTAGTTTGATGTTCTTTTTTAAAAAAAAAAGAATATTTATTCAACATATTTAGTGTCCAAATTTTAATATGTAATATTTT
>NC_141029.1:49152500-49170000 GCF_052040795.2 Danio rerio | reverse complement strand
ATAAGAGCAAGTAATAAAATATAGACTATATTTCATTGCGCTCAACAGCTATTCACTAATAAAGCTCTATATTTAAAATGTATTTTAAAAATTTTACTACATTATAAAAACATTTGAGGAAATAGAATACATTTTTACCTGCGGTTTTCCCTAATGCGTTTGTAAAGCAGAGCTGCGCAGGACTGAATGACAGAAAAGAGTTTCTGGTTTCACTCACCCATAAAATGCTCTGTTAGCACCATTTGATTAATATAATCATGGCCAAATACATTATAAAAATATTTCAAAACTCCTCCGTTGTTTATCTTTTTTAGAATTTTTTTTTTCAGGTCTTTGTAAAATTAAAGCTTAAAATGGTTTGAAATGGTTTTATTTATTTGTATTGTATACCTAAATTGTAATAGCTTTTGTTTGTTTTATATTGGTTTATTTAATTATCGGGATTTTATTATATCAGGTATTTGTAATTCTTCAAATGATTTCAATATAGCTTAGGCTATTTTATATAGATATGACACTATTGTGTTGAGCCTGCACAAGTGGACACGTAATTTGTAAAGTTTTAGGTCTCTCTGTTGTATTCAAATTTTGTTTTATCTTCAAAATAAATAAATAAAGAAAGAACAAAAGAAACCCAGCCGCTCGCGGCATCAACAGAGCTGTGAAGAGAGCGCTCTTTCGGATGGTTTTTCCTCCACCGCACACACAGGCATCTACACGCGCTCACATCAACACACATTTTAAACTTGACAAAAAATTCTCGACAACTATTACTGGTTGCTGTGTACGTAGCAGAGAAATATCAGTTCGAAATTTTTTATTTTATGCAACAGCCTTATATTTAAATGGGAAACATGAGGAGGATCACACTCAAAAAGACCCCTAGTCTGTAAAGTGTTTAATGGAGTAGCTCATCTTAAACTGACCAGCTATGTTTTTATTTCCCTTATTTATTTATTTAGTGCATGTACTCGTTTGTGATTGGAAAACTAGTGTAATGATGACATGCCATCTTTACCAGACTCTGGCAAAGTCCGCCTCTCCTTTCACTCCGCCTCGAAGGCCTAGCTGGCCCTCTTTGGCCCAAAGTATTCAACTTTGAGCCAAACTGCAACATTTTTCCTATATTTTATTGTCCAATTTTGGTGAGCCAGTGTGAATTGTAGCCTCAGTTTCCTGTCCTTAGCCGACAAGGATTGGCACCTGGTGTGGTCTACCTGCTGTATCCCATCTGCTTCAAGGTTATTTCTGTAATGTGTTCAGAGATGCTCTTCTGCATACCTCGATTCTAACGAGTGGTTATTTGAGTTATTTTTGCCTTTCTATCAGCTCGAACCAGTCTAACCATTCTCCTCTGACCTCTGGCATCAACAAGGCATTTGTGCCCACAGAACTGCCGCTCACTGGATATTTTCTCTTTTCGGACGATTCTCAGTAATCTATAGAGATGGTTGTGCATGAAAATCTCAGTAGATCAGCAGTTTCTGAAATACTCAGACCAGCCCATCTGATACCAACAACCATGCCACGTTCAAACTCACTCAAATCACCTCTCTTCCCCATTTTGATGCTCAATTTGAACTGCAGCAGATCGTCTTGATCATGTCTACATGGCTATATGCATTGAGTTGCTGCCATGTGATTGGCTGATTAGTAGTTTGCATGAACGAGCAGTTTTACCTAATAAAGTGGGCTGGTGAGTGTATATAAAGTTGTTAAATGCCCTACTGCATAGCGACAAATGAGTATAATAGCCAAGCTGTAAAATACTATGAAAACTATGGCAGGAAAATTTGCCCTTTATTTCCAGCTGAGTTGTGGCATAAAAACTTGATTTTTTTTTCACTGATAAATTCCAGACAGAAAGTCATAGTGTTCTTACTGTGCATTTTCACCCAGTGCAGCATTTAAAATGCATTGCATAACACCCTGACAGCACTTTATAATAAAACACCAACCCGTATTCAATGAATAGAGCTATTATCTAAGGGGGAAAAAAAGCGCTTTGCATTTTAGCACCCTGGATTCCTAACTGTCTGGTGCACTGTTGTTTTTCTCAATCCCCTTTTAAATGAGTGACAGAAAAAGGCTTTCATGTGTGCCACACCTTGTTAAATTCTCCAGAACCCAAGTATTTTAAAAGCAGACTCCACGTCCATACATGACTTAACATGTAATTTATAGGAGCAGTGGCACTAGAATGCTACCCCGCGTCAGTGTGGTGGCGTTAGTGGCTGACAGCACACGGGCCTGTGCCAGATCTGAACACTGTGGCGCAGATGCAGGGATTACACGCAAAGACTGCGCTGCGGCCGCTCATTCGCTTGATTTGCTTTGGAATAATGATACAGCGCCGAAAGAGTCAGCCAGCTCTGTGGTCGCACAAAACGGAGTGATATAAATATCCAGGGTGATGATTACCCCAATGTGCAGGCCTTTAAATAGGGTTTGATGATAAGGGAAGGGGCAGAGCAGTGGGGATGCACTTTCAACAGGATCATATTATCTCACAAAGTCTCAAAAAGCTAAAAACCGATCTGAACGGCACCCTGAAATTAACATCATAGACTGTTAAAAAATTTTGTGAGCTGCATGGAGGCAGAACTTTGAGGGTGCACTTACACTAGGCATCGTTGCCTTGAACCGTGCCTGGGCATGGTTGTCCCCCCTGCCCCTCGGCCTGCACTCACTGCAGTTTTTTAAGCCTGAGCATGCTTACGTCATCAATGATGGGACTGTTAGAAAGGGAAGCACGCAATGGAGATTGCTGTAGTTATAGTTTTGTATTATTTTTAGTCATTGAGATGCAGTGACACACAGTTAAATCTTTTGCTGAACAGCTCCATCACTTTTGACGATCATAAATGATCATGAAGCTGAATGTATTAGGAGGTTTGCTGAAGGTGCAGCTGATGTGCAGTGAGAGATTTACATCTGTAATAAATTATGACAGTCTGCGTTCAATTGAAAAGTAAGTATAATTAATAAATCCATATGAAACAGACCCTTAAAAAGTTACATTGCATCTTCAGTTTTGCACCAAAGCCCAACTGAAACCATGCTCTGGCCTACCTCTTCTAACCAGGCCAGGGCCCCCCAACTGAACCATGCCCAGGTGCAGTTTGGAGAACTTACACTTGTCAAACTATGGGGGGGTCAAACATGCCTGGGCATGGTTCTGATAGTCTAGTGTGTTTGCCTGAAGTTATGGGTATTCTGGAAAGCAACACTTTATGGTGTCTGACAATCTCGTAATGCACTGTGATACATTCAGAGACACAATCTAATCAAATTGGAGGACAAAGTGAACATGCTGATTTTAAATAGTATTATAAATAAAAAATAAATTAAATTAAAATAATAATGGACCCTTGTCACATGTACTGGTTTCTCAGCAATGGTAGTCGTCAAAGTTGGATACACTTAGAGCACAGTAGATAGGGGAGTGCAACAAACTATTTGATTTACTTTAAATTTGCAAAAAAAAAAAAAAAAATGTTAGTGTTAGCACCCATGTTAGTGCTTTCACGAGTTTAAAATAAGGCAGAAAATGGCAGGCGGAAAAAGAGACCAACGACATATTTAACGTTTTTTTTAAAAACAATATTTTATATATGTTTTATATTCCTTTTTTTTAAACCACTGCTGCATTATGAATAATTTTATAAATAATAATTTTCCAATGGAAAGTTAATCAGACATCAAGTGTGGTACTCGCACTAGTCACGGTTGCCTTGAAACAACCCCAGGCTCGATTGTCCCTCTCATCCAAAGAACTGAACTCACACTGCATTTTTACTTTTCGAACCAGAGCATGCTTTTATCATCTATGAAGTGACCATTAAGGGTGCTTTCACACCTGCCTTATTTAGTTCGATTTAATTGCACTAGAGTTCGTTTTCCCTTTTGGTACGGTTCGTTTGGGCAGGTGAGAATGCAGCAATCGTACTCGAGTACGCACCAAAAGCGGACCAAATAACCGTACCGAGACCTGCTTGAAGAGGTGGTCTCGGTACGCTTTCAAACGAACCCTGGAGCGGTTCGATTGTGGTGAGAATATGATCCGTACTAAAACAGGTCCAACCGCTAAAATTACTGAGCCCTTTGGAATAATTCAGCTGCCGTAGGCCGATGCGCTGTGCATTATGGGATATGAAGGAAAAATATTTGTTGACAGCGCTTTACCAACAGAGAGAGAGAGAGGGGAAACATTACCTGATGGATCGTTGGTAATATTTCCGCAAGATGAGCATGTCGCAGTTTAGCTAAATTAATTCACGCCTCCTCCTGAAGTGACGAGCGAAGCATTAAACACTGTTTCCAGTCGCGGTCGCGCTTCATTTTCAAAATGTATAGTTTGTCTAAATCAGTCAGCGCAGTCGTCCCTTCATAGTAAAAAGCGACAATTTGTGTCTGCCAGTTTTGTTTACCTGTGGGAGTACCTGCCAGTGCTCGAACCAGTGACAGTACTAACCACTAAGCCACTGTGCCGTCTTCCTTATTTATATTGTTTTGTGTTAGTTGGAACATAGTGACATAAGATCAAATCTTTTGCTTGCCTTAGATGTTCATTAATTTTCATAAAAGTCATCACGCTGCAGGTATTAGGTTCATTGAAGGTGGCAGCAAAAGTGTAGCAAGGGGTTTATCTTTAATAAACAGTTCACGTTCATTGAAAAAAGTAAGAAATATAATGAATCCATATGAAACAATATAATTGTGCGTACCTTGCCCAAGCCCAACCAAACCAAACCAAACCGAACCACACTCTGGCCCAATTCTTTGTCCAGTATTCTCCAGCCTCCGGCACATAGAGCAACTCTGCACAAGGAGTTTATCCAAAGGAGAAATGGTCATGCCTAACTGTGTCTTGTTTCTCTCAAGATTTTTTCCTTCACTTTCATCAATTGGTTAAATTTTATTCCTCGCTAGATTGGGACTTGTGGAGCTGTACATCGATGGATTTGCTCTTCAGTGTTTGGACTTTCAGCAGTGAAAATTAAACAGCACTGAACTGAACTAAACTGAACTTCAACTCTGAAAACTGGACTGACGGTTTCAATCTACTAGAACTGCTAAGCTGCTTTGACTCAATCTACATTGTAAAAGCGCTATAGAAGTAAAGATGAATTTAATTGAATTTTTCTAATCGGGGCAGGGCCAGCCAATCAAATCAGAACAGGGCACATTTTTCTAAATATTTGGGATATGGGGATCAAACGTGATTCGGCACAGGTCGGATAGCCTTGTGTGAGTACACCCTGAGGTTGCAATTCAATCCAATTCAGCTTTATTTGTATAGCGCTTTTACAATGAAGATTGTGTCAAAGCAGCTTCACATAAATGGTCATAGTAACTGGAACAGTGTAGTTCAGTTTTTAGTGTTTAAGTTCAGTTCAGTTCAGTTTAGCTCAGTTCAGTGTGATTTGAAATCATTACTGAGAGTTCAAACACTGAAGAGCAAATTCATCGATGCGTAGCTCTACCAAACCATGCGAGCCAGTGGGCACGAGCAATGGCTGTGCCCGCTCATGAACCCGCTAATATGTGAAAGAACTGAAAAACTCTGTTACAGCAAAAGTTTATTAATTTTAAATCAGCTTAGTCCCTGATTTATAAGGGTTCAACACAGCAAAATGGCCCTTCCAGCCACAACCCAGTACTGGAAAACACCCATACACACTCACATTTACACACTACAGCCAATTTAGTTTAGTTTATTAAATTCATGTCAATGCATGTTTTTGGACTGTGGGAGAAACCGGCCCACCCAGAAGAAACCCATGTGAACACGTGGAGAACATGCAAACTACAAAAAGAAAAGTCACACACACACTACGGCCAACTTGGTTTATTCAATCCACCTGTTCCGCAAGTCTTTGGACTGTGGGGTAAACCAGAGCACTCGGAGGAAACCTACACAAACATGGGGAACACATGCAAACTCCACACAGAAATACCAACTGGCCAAGTTGAGACTCGAACTATCTACCTTCTTGCTGTGAGGCAACAGTGTTAACCACTGAGCCACCATGCCACCCTCCAGCAAAAGTATTGTACATAATTATCCATGCATCAAGCAATTCTATGCACTGATAATCCAAAAATCCCACCTCTGACTTTCAACAACAGCACAGTTATGACTTTCAAACTCATAAGTAGGAACACTTCCCTTGAGGCAGCATTACAACAAAGTTAATATATAGAGAGCATTGTGTAACACGGCATCAGGTCAAGGCCCAGCTGAGCCTGAACCTGGAACTCAGTACTTTTCCAGAAAACACAATCCTGGCTGCTTTGCACAAAAGCTACACACCACTGATTAAGGAAACCACACACTCTGTGACATACACTCCGGCTGCCATATTTTGGTCATGGCAAAATCTATCTTTAGCATTGTTTGTTAAAATAAGGCCAATGTGTTGAAGTGCTGCTTATTTTATTTTGTCCTCAACTCGTCCCTCAAGGCTGTTGATTTTAACGGCACATAGTTTAGCACTAGAGTAAGGTCACAGGACAGAATTCCAGTAAGAGTGGGAAAGAGAAAAAAAAAAGAAGAGAGGTTCTGCTGGATAATGCGAAGAGGATTCACAACGGTAATTCACAGAGATCCATGCTGGAAGAAAACAAAAGTGATGTAACTGAAATAAAATGAACAAAGACAATAAGTGACTCATATTTTTGGAGAATTTATAAAAAATGATCATCCATAACCAGCTGCAGTTTTTTTTTTTTTTGAAGGCTTAAAAATGACTTTTTTGATCTCATTTTTTTCTTTGCAAAACAAAAACAGATTTCTGTACCTTGTGTTGGTCACTGGTTTCCAATGAATGACTTTCAAGCTTCAAAAAGGACATAAAAGCATCAAAAAGCGATCCAAACAAGTGATCTGAGTGACTCATGCTTCATGTTTTAAATCTTCTGAAGCCATAAAACAAGACAAAATTGGCTTTAGTATTCACTGAGTCAGGTCACCATCATTCCAAATATGTTTCGAGAACCACATCAAGAAGAACCTGTTTGGAGAACTGATTCAACTAATTAATTTAAAAGATCTGACTCAAAATAATGATTCATTTTCAAATCATACACCGGAACTTGAATTGCCATAAACACATCAACGAGTAATAGGGTGAATAATATTATTATTATTATAAGTAAACAGTGATCAGAATCTCACCAATGATGTCAGAAAACATATGTACACTACCTGACAATTCAAGTTTTAGGAGAAACAAATAACTTGACTTCTAGTTAATCATTTGGTATCAGAAGTGGCTTGTATGAAAGGCAAAGACCTCTAGATTACGATTATTGTACCAAAATAAAATATTATCATGCCTCGAATTTGAATTATTGACTTAGGACAGTAAGGTCTGACTTTGCTTAGACACAAGTCTTGTCACTTAACATAAATAATGTACAGTATAGAAGATAAAGTCATGCTGCAGTGGAAAAAGAATTGATATCGTGTATGACTCTCATGAGCTTGGGTAACTGCATCCATACATCTCTGCGATGACTCAATTTCATTCATAAAGACATCTGGAATGGCAAAGAAATCGTTCTTGCAGGACTCTCAGAGTTCATCAAGATTCTTTGGATTCATTTTCAATGCCGCCTCCTCCATCTTACCCCAAACGTGCTCAATAATGTTCATGTCAGGTGACTGGGCTGGCCAATCCTGGAGCACCTGGACCTATTTTGCTTTCAGAAACTTTGATGTAGAGGTTGAAGTATGAGAAAAAGCGCTATCCTGCTAAAGAATTTTCCCTCCCCTGTGGTTTGTAATGTAATGGGCAGCACAAATGTCTTGATTCCTCAGGCTGTTAATGTCGTCATCCACATCCAGATCTCCCCCATACTCAATGTAACCCCAAACCATGATTTTTCCTTCACCAAACTTGACTGATTTCTAGAGGTGTGAACCTACACTGGTCTCACGGTTCATCAATTTGGTTCAATTCGATATCTAGGTACATTGACGATGCTTAGGACACACAGTTTTAAATTTTCTTCACAGCACAGCAATTATTGCATTAAAATGTATAAATATATTTATATAATATTTGCAATACAATTTTCTCCTTAAAAAAAAAAACAAAACAAAAAAAAAAACAGTCCGATTTATAAACTGTACCTTTAAACAACACAAGCATTTATAGCAAATAAACAAATATAATTATCCCGCTCGCTTTTTGAGCCTTGTGTAGCAAGTTCTTTCTTATATCCCTTTAATTGGTCACGCGCTCAATAGAAAGGGCTGCAATTGGCTCTTAAGCGCTGGTGCTCTTCACAGATGAGTGAGACTGATAAACGGCAGCAGCGATCACAGCTGATCCATGATAGACACGGTGAAGAAAACTCTGCAGACACGCGCTCGTGTCTGTATCCAGAAGTATCGCTGTAACAGCTGAGAGGAGAGGAAAAGTCACGCCAGCAGGTCAAATAGGCCACAGTGTGAGAGAGAGAGAGAGAGAGAGAGAGAGAGAGAGAGAAACAGAGAGTGTGAGAGAGAGAGAGAGAGAGAGAGCTTATCATTTTAAAGTCCTCAAAACCCAAGAAATGGACATTGAAAAAAATTCTCCTGATTCAGATGGTCCTGAAGCTGCAAACACAAACCAACACAACAAATATGACTAACAGCAGGCAGCATCAGGACACAGACACGCTCATCCACAAAATTAAGCCCAATCAAATAGTAAATGCACAGAAAAAAAGAGTATCTGATTTACTGGAATAAAGCAGCCAGAAAACAAAGTAAACTTCAATGTTATTTAGACCTAAATAGAGATTATACCACAGCAACATATCTGAGTGCAGTAAAGCACAGTAAACTAAGAACAACAATGACCAGATACAGGCTGAGTGCTCACAGTCTGACTGTAGAGACGGGCCGATACAGACAGAACTGGCAACCTCGAGAGAGACGCATCTGCCCACACTGTGCCCAGGCAGAGGTGGAGACGGAGGAACACTTCCTCACCCGCTGCACAAACTATCAGCACATCAGAGAAACATTCTACACCAAACTACATAGCATTTACCCACAATTCACTGAGTTAGACAATAAAACACAGCTTAAATATTTACTAGGGGAAAAAAAAAAAATGACTGTGTCCTTCTAGCGGCACAATACATTAATGCCTGTCACAAAAAGAGAGAGCAGACCAATAAAAACATCAGTGATGCGCGCACACACACACACACACACACACACACACACACACACACACACACACACACACACACACACACACACACACACACACACACACACACACACACACACACACACACACACACACACACACACACACCTAGATGATTATAAATAAATCATTGTAAATATACTGATTGTTAATGTTTTTATTACTGTTTTGTCCTAAAAATGTACAGTTTATTCTAAACTATTTATCTATTTTGTATTGATTTGTATGAATAATTAATCTTGAATAATAATATAATATATTAAATATTAATGTGATATATTGAATATGATGTATTGTTGATATTTTATTCAATTATTAAATATAAACATTATCTTCTTTTTTTGCTACTACTATTTACTGTGTATACTGTTTTTTTTTTATATATGTATGTTACTGATGTAAACTTTATAAATGCTTTGGCAAAACATTTGTAACAGCCAATAAAGCAATTATTGAATTAGATTGAATTGAGAGAGAGAGAGAGAGAGAGAGAGAGAGAGAGAGAGAGAGAGAGAGAGAGAGAGAGATTTGATTTGATTTTACAAAAACTTTATTACATTAAAACAGACACAATATTACTATAAATTAGTCAATTCAATTTACATCAAAGAAAATCTATACATTTTAAATAAGTGTAAAAACAACTTTGTTTTCATCTACGCAACACAAAGCATTATTATAGCACCAAATATTTTCGAAAGTTTCCAAATCATCCATTTGTATATAGTAACTAAAATTAATTAAGACTCTTGCTTGCATCATGCTTGAAAAAACAATTACTACATTATGTTGTGTGTGTGAGAGAGAGAGATTACTTTTATTCTCTCAGCTGCAGTGAAATGAAGGCTTCTGCTGTAAGTGTCAGTGAAAGACTGTCCAGCAAACACACACACACACAGTGAATTTGTGCACAGTTTCTGTTTTTATGTAGATGGAGCGTTGTAAATATTCTTGCTCACCTCCCTCACTATAGTAGGCTATAGCAACATAGCGCAAATGAGATAAATGACGTCAGTACATAATAGTCGGTCATGATTATTACTGAACCAGTACCAAATTGTCCGCGTCTGCATCTGAGTGCACCGAAGAAACAATTAATGTTTACACCCCTACTGATTTCTGAGAGAACATTGGGTCTATTCGGTCATCCAATAGGTCTTCTGCAGTATTTGTGATGATTGGGGATGCAGTTCAAGAGATGATTCATCAGAAAAATGTATTATTTGTTGCTCTTACAACTGGGATGGACAACAAGACTTTTTATCAGGTAGTGTAGGTTTGTATGTGGCTTTATTGTATATGAAAAAAGAAGCAGGATTTAATATAAAGTATGCGTAAAACAGATTAGCTTTATAAAGATTATTTTTAGATATGACACGACACATAAACGTCCATAAATACTCAGCAGTTTACATGTGTGTGTTGTTTTAATATAAACTAAATTAGCAAAATTCACAATATACACGTTAACTAACAATAGATATGAGGGCTCACACTGAATACATTTAAAATCTGTATATCCTGCATTTTGCTACAAGTTGTGTCTTCCTGAATTTTTTTTTTTTTTTTTTTTTGAATAAGGACCCCATATTCATAGTTCATTTAATACAAGCTTACATAAACTTAAACTAAATGGAAGAAATAATATTTTGGTTACATCCCAAGGAAATGATGTGGCCAATTAAATTGGGTCTGAGGCATGCATATTAATGATCCCACATGGATCATCACAGTTGTTGATTTGTTTTGATTGGCCAGTTTTTCACTGGGATTTTACACTCAATGGATTTATATGAGATCAAAAAAACAAGTGTTTGATGCTCATGGTATTCCTTTCCATGTACTGAACTCTTATTATTTAGCAATGGGTATGTCCACATCTTAAGGTATTTTTAAAGAGGAATTAAAATTAAGACAAGAAATCTGACAGCCATTGTTGAATCTGAGCTCCACGTTTTCCCATCATAAAGTTATTTTCTTCAGTCTAGCCAGCCAGTCGTTAAGCTTGACATGATGCAACCTGCATTATTATGACTTTGCATCACCATGTCACTGAAACATACGCCATAAATTTGCCATTAACAAGATTTGTATGGTCAATAAATAAATATAAGGATAACGGTTGGACTGAGAAGTTTCCTGGAGAGCAGATGTGGAGTGACAGATGCAGCATGGCTCTTTTAGTACACTATATGATCAGCCAGTAAAATATGTGCCCGCTAAAAACGCTCTGCTTCTAACCTCCCGAGAAGCTAAAATGCATTTATTTAATAAAGAGAGCTCATGGTACATTAGAATGATTGTATGCAATGGCCATAAATCATCCAACGTGGCTTTTTGTTGCTCATAACCTATTTCAGTAGGTATGACATCACAGTGTTTCCATTTACTACATAAGCGGAGCAATAAACTGCAGGCAATAAAGTGACAGAATGCAGCTTCTTGTAGTACAAATCCTTGAGCTGCCTCAAAAAAATTCATGCATCATGTAAATTTGTTAAGTATTAAGTATACTTTGAAGACTTTCTCAAGACTTTTAAAAAGTAATGTTCTTTTTTTAATGTGTCATTTCATTCCTGGATACTGTACAAACCCAACAATACTATAAGGTGTTAAACTGTTAATTCACCTCCAACATTTTGTTATTAATTACTCACCCTCATGTTTTTCTTAACCCCTGAGACCTTTGTTTGTTTTCAAAATGATTGCATAATGCAACATTGCTAAGAATTAAGTATTCATAGATTTTGCAGTGCTACTTTTCCAAAGGTTGAGGAATGACAGCAATCACTGGTTGACATTAAATACAAATCAATGTTCCTTTTTTTTTTACTCGCAAATAACAGATAATTCTGTTGTGTCATTTCATTCCAGGATTCTGCACAATCCCAATGGTATTGTAGGTTGATAAAGTGTTGTGAAAAATATGTTATTAATTACTTACCCTCATGTTTTTCCAAACCCCCTGAGATTGTCCATCTTCAGACTATTATGTAAATAAAATTCAAATAAATAAAAATTCAAATAAAATGTAAAATGTGAATAAATGTTTAAATAAAGTTCAAGTAAATGTAAATAAAAATTTAAATAAAATTAAAAAACATGCAATAAATAAACATAATATTTAAATTTAATAATTTTAATAAACTTCAAGCACATTTAAATAAATTATTACTAATTAAAAATTAAAATAAATTAAAATAAATGTAAATAAATATTTAAATACATTTCAAATAAATTTAATAATTAGTCAAATAAAAAATTGTATTTAAATGAAATAAAAAAACAAACAAATAAAAAACTTAAAATTAAAGTAAATAAATATATTTAAATTAACAAAATAAACTTTAATAAAATTCAAATAAATGCAATATATATATATATATATATATATATATATATATATATTTGAAATATATATATATATATATATATATATATATATATATATATATATATATATATATATATATATATATATATATATTATAAATGTAAATAAATAAATATTTAAATAAAATTAAAATAAATCTAATAACTAGTTGAATAAATAAATATGTAAAATATAAATACATTTAAAGAAAATAAATATAAAAATAAAAAATAAATAAATAAATAAATGTAAATAAAATTCAAATAAATGTATAGATAATTGTATAAATAACATTCAAATAAATGCATAATAAATAAATAAATAAATAAATAAATAAATAAATAAATAAATGTTTTATTCAACAGCTACTGACTTCTTCTCAGTGTCAGTATATTGTGCACATTTTAATGTTTTAATTTGTTTTCTACAGACAAAGTTGGACATGAGGGTAAGTGATAACTTCATTTTCATTTTTTGGGTAAACTAACCCTTTAAAGCTAATGATGGGTCATTGGATAGACGCTGGAGGCAGTTCTGCTCTCTGCAACATACTGCATGATTAGAGTCCTCTGTTCTTAGAGGATAAGGTCATGTTAAGAGGATTAGTCTGCTATGTCTGCTATGTCTATTACTGATACATACCTACCTAATATTGAGTATTTGGTTTTGCTACACTACACAGAAAGCAACAATGCTACAGTGCATACTTTCGTTTGACTATTTGTTTGACCTATCATGCATTTAGTGCAGTGTATGATCTAATACGATCAATATAAATCTTAGATGGATAGATAGACGGATGGAACAATAATAGATAGGGAGACAGACAGATAGATACACAAGCAGGCAGACAGACATACAGATATATCTACACATTTAATCAAAACAGCTATTCAGTTTAAAGATCCATAGTATTCATTGATTTCCATAGTATTTTTATTTCTTACTATGCAAGTCAATGGTCTGGTTTGTAACATTTTTCATCTTCAGCAGAATACAAAAGCTCAAAGGACCACTTGAGGGAGAGCAAATTATGATTTTAGATGTTAAAAGGAACGAGACTTAACTTTTTAGCGAGACTGGTATAAAGTGTGTGACAGAGGCAGGCCCTGTTTACACTAATACGAAAACGGTGCTTTGAAAACGATGAAGAGGCCATTTTAGTTTGAAAATGCTGCAGCTCCATGTCAGTGTGGATGAGGGAAAACCGGAGACATCTGAAAACAGGGGAGGGGCTGCAGACATTCACCTATCTGATTGGGGCTTTTCCCAAAATATTAATTAGCCTACACAAAGTTCAGTCCTGCATCCTCTTGCAAGTTTAGACTTCACAAGTTTGATATGAAAAAAAAAAACCCCTGTGTAAATTTTGGCCACCCCTGTGGCCACCCCAATATGCTTTTACTGTTGATATTATTAATTTAAATGTGCCTACGTAAATACACAATATTTCAATAAATAAATGAACAATAAATAAATAAATAGATAAATAAATGAATAAATAAATAGCAGCCACTAAATTTACTGTGGATTGATTGGTGCCTCAAATGTAGCTTATTCACTGCCCCCCCCCTCTCTCTGATCCTTGTTGACAGCACACACACATCTTTAATAGACAGCAATGGCAATTTAATATTTACCTTAAGGTACATTAACAGAAGAAGCTGTATTATTGATATTGTGGCTCAAAAAGGAATATGGATTAATGATAATCTTTGGGTCTGTATAGTGAGTATGTATAGTAATGTCTTGTTCAGCTTGGTATTGTTTGTTGTATTAATTAATTTATGACTCATTAATAATTTCACATAGCACATACTGTATACTGTACAATAATAGTATGTAAAAATAACTGAAAAATAATATATATATATATATATATATATATATATATATATATATATATATATATATATATTTTTTTTTTTTTAAGAGTAACTAATTAAATAAATTAATAAAAATGAATAAAAGCAGTTAGTGAAGAGAATTTCATCAGTTCAGTCTTTCTCTCACACACACACACACACACACACACACACACACACACACACACACACACACACAAATATTGTTTGAAGCACATTTTAACTCTAAGAAGTGTTCAAATTTAACTCAAAAAATTGTAAAATTTCGACTCCAAAAGCAGAGGGATTTTAACTCTGCAGGGGAGTAAATTTGATGGTCAAGCATGTACACTCAGACTGAGTTGATTTTAACTCCAAGGGAGTTTATTCCAAAGACCAGAATATGCTGATGTTTGCTGTTTATTCCAACTTCTTATTAAATGAGCAGAAACAACACAATGCTTGATAGATTTTATGAAAACTTAATAGCTTTATGTTTAATTCATCTAAATAATAAAAATAATAACTTAATGTCTTCATGTTGTTCAAAAACAAATCATATGTGTTGAACCCAGCACTTTCATAGTGTAGTTTGCCCTGTATGTACGCAGTCCTGCTTTTTTTTTTTTTTTTTTTTTTTTTTGCAGTACACCTTCGCCTTCTCAGATGAACAGATTGGGTGACAAGTCGTTGACATTCTCAGCAGATTTTATGACTCCTTGGACACCTGAGAGTGTCATTTTAGCATCTTTACAAGGGCTAAATAAAGCATTAAATTGGTGATTATCTCTTTCTGTTGCATGACCATTCGTGACACTGACATCTAAATCCAAGCGAGCGCCCTTGGGAGACGTGAATGACGTCCTGATTGTTGACACTAAGACTTGGCTTTGGTGGATGTGGACTAAGAGCATGCTGGCAAGAATTCTGTGTTTCTTTCATCTCCTCAGTGTGTAATTTGCCAATTTCTTACATGTGGAATAACAGGCTGTGTCTTCCAAGAAGGATCCAAGTGAAAGATCCAGAGAGATTACTCTTAGATTGATCTGGAACTTCAGTTAAACTCTCATAAAAATGAAAATAAAGTTTTTTTTAGATGTTAGCATCATTATTGTTAATTTTTAGGATGTCTATAGGTGAGTGCGCACTAAAACAGTGCCACATTTTGCATTTACGAGATATGAAACTGATATAAACATGTGGTTTGTCACTTCAGCCTAAATGGGTCAACGGTTTTTATTCACCTCACCTCATACTTCATCAAATTGTGAACAATCAAATGCTCTCTAGTATCTGACATGCCCCGCCCCCTTCAAGACGGTTTAAATTTGGTGCGCTTGAGCTCAATTACTCTCACTAGCAGAAAGATGATATAACAAAATACCATTGGCTATTTTTTTAACGGGGATGAGCTAAGCTATGCCCAGTCCTCTCTTTATGTTTTAGTTGAAATTACATCGAACATCAAATAAAAATGCACATTTCAAAGCACTCCCGGAATGTTTAACACAATATGCAGAACACCAATAATACCACCATTATGGACTTTGGTGCACTCTTTTACTTCCACCTGCAGCAGCGGTGAGATCTACCTTTCTGCAGAGTTCACTTGCAACCTTGATCAAACCCCGGCCTTTAATTACCAAGTGCTCCTTCAGATCCTATTTAGTTGGTTTAGTTGTGTTTGATCAAGGTTGGGGCTAAACTTTGCAGGAAAGTAGATCTCCAGGAAAAGGATTGAGCACCAATTACCTACAGCTTCATTAAACACAGTAATTGAGATGCTGTCAGATTCCTATTTTTTTATTTTTATTTTTTTATGTATTTATTTATTAACATATCCTTGGAACTTTCTTCTTAAAAAGGGAATAGGTATGAGAGAATGAAAGAAAGAGGGAACAAGAAACAAGACAAACAAGAAAAGGAAACCAGATTTTTTCTTTCTGTGTTTCTTTCCAGAGAGAGAAAAAAAATAAAGAAAAATAATTAAATAAGAAATGAATGAAATAAGAAAAGAAAGAAAGAAAGAAAGAAAGAAAGAAAGAACAAGAAACAAGACAAACAAGAAAAGAATATTCTTTCTTTCTGTGTTTCTTTCCAGAGAGAGAGAAATAAATAAACAAAATGAATTAGATAAGAAAAAAATGAATTAAGAGAAATTTAAAGAATTAAGAGAAAATTAAAGAAAGAAAGAAAGAAAGAAAGAAAGAAAGAAAGAAAGAAAGAAAGAAAGGAAGAAAGAAAGGAACACATTCAGTAGCAGAAACCTATCTAGTCTTTGTGAAGAAATGATACATTGATATATCAAGTTGATTCACATTAGAGGATCCAACACTCTCATGGCAATTTGTAACTTATTGATTCAGTGGCTGATCCATATGAATTTCTACAATCTCATTCATACACTTTTGTATGATTTGCTTATTCCCAATAAGGATTGGGTTTAGGGGTGAGGTTGGGTGCCAAGCCTTCTTTTAAATGTGTATGAATGAACTGTACGAATCAGCCACTAAACTGATAAATGTACATATTTACGTTTCCTTGTGAGATCAGACTGGAGGTTCAGCACATAGGCACGTAAAAAAGAGATGTCTAGCTGGAAAAGACTTTGTTCAGTCTGAAATGTGTGTGTAAGTGATTGAGTGAGTGAGTGAGTGAGTGAGTATGGGGCTGTTTTCTGTCTAATGGTTGAATATAATCTGGATACCCATTAATTTCCTATGGCGATCACTTTTGACTTTTGAGAACACCACAGGTGTAACAAGGTTGATTAAAATACTTAAATTTCAACGAAAGAGGTTACCATTGCCTTTATATGTTCAAGTGCATAGTGTGGAGGACATCTTAAGGCCTTGAGGCAATCAGATGGAAAACACAATATTTATGAATGTTTTAAAATGTAAATCGGTCAGATTTGACCCAAACACGGCAGGAGGAAACTGTAAAATGCAGCGAGAAACGTTTGAAAACCTGTTATTTAATGCATTTTGGTGGCAATTATGAGTATGATGTTGAATCATTGTTGATATGTCTTCTGCAATTTTTTGAGATGTCTAAAGTATTTGAGAATC
>NC_141029.1:49097500-49147500 GCF_052040795.2 Danio rerio | reverse complement strand
ATCTGATGCCAGGTCATTCGTCATTATCTGAAAGAGGCCTATTGTCTTTAAAACATAGCTGTTTGATATACAACAGTTAGTTCAGGTACAGCAGTTTTATTGGTCAAGAGTTTAGGCTTGTATCAGTTTGATTGTATTTCTTTGGGGTTTGAGAGCGCCAGTCTGTGTATTTAGATAATGACTGATTATTTGTGCTATTTAGGGGGCTGTTGTGGCTTAATGGTTGGGGAATAATTGAAAGGTTATATGTTTGGTTCCTAGTCACGGCAGGAACTGAAGGTGGGGGCAGTGAATGAACCACTGCTCTGGATGTATTCTCACTGAGTGTGTGTGCTCTCAGTTCTTACTCATTTATGTATGTGCACTTGGATGGTTTAAAAGACCAAGACGACCAATTTTGAGGATAAGATAACATACTTCACAATACTTATTTCACTTTATTTACAGCCATGTTTACATCCAAAAATGCGAATTAAATTTAGGCACAAAACTGGAAAATCTCAAAAGACATGCAAATAAAGCAGCGTTTTCATACAATAAAGCAATGAGAATAAAATCGTCACTTTCTGATTAACTGGCGGCAAACATCAAAAAATAAAAACAGAATCTGTTGCGGTAGAAGCTGCGTGAATCTTTTCTTCATTTAATAAATTAGTTGCACCTCAGAAGACAATGCCGATACGCAATGAACGCTAACTAAATCATACAAAACACTAAATAATTAAAAATCATTGAATTGCTTGCTGTAATAATTACTCTACATGTACAGTCAGTTATTTTTAACATTATAATACACAGTATATTGGATCTGTGGTGCAAATTAAATCAAAACAAACCATCTAGATCAGGGGTGTCAAACTCAATTCCTGGAGGGCCGAAGCCCTACACAGTTTAGTTCCAACCCTGCTCCAACACACTAACTTGTAGGTTTCAAACAAGCCTGAAGGACTCAATTAGTTTGATCAGGTGTGTTAAATTAGGGTTGGAACTAAACTGTGCAGAGCTGCGGCCCTTTTGGAACTGAGTTTGACACCTGTGATCTAGATTGTGTTAGCTCACATTGCTAGTATAGTGGTGAACAATTCATCTGTGCATGTCATTAAGAAAAGAAAAAAAAAGAGCATGGTTTGCCCTTGTAATCTATAATTAAAATAAAAAAATTCACTTCCTATTTGTTTTTAGCTAAAGTATCAGATAATGTCTGTCTGAGGTATTGGGCATGGCTAACATACTTAACCATGCCCCTCCAACTGTCAGTTTTGACAACAAACATAAATGTTAGAGGAGGAGGTGTCCGTTAAGCCCCAGTCAGGTCACACGATTTTGTCACAATTTCGGCAAAAATTCATTGACATAGGGTGTCGTGGGGAGTTGTAAACGACAAATGGCATTGTGAAATTAAATCGTTTCTTCTCATGTATTGTGGCATATTTCATGACAACTGATACAATGTATGTTTAATTTATTCCCTGTTGTTCACGAAGAGTATCCGAGGGTGCTGCCTTTAATGCGTGGGGTCAGGCAGTCAAAAAAAAGGCTGCATATTAACTTATGGGTGTGTCTTGGGGATATAAGATCAATCATTGGTTTTGCAAGCTTTAATTACTATCTCTAAAATATACATATTTTAAGCAGTTTTATCAGACAGACTGGCACAAATATGCAGACATCTTTGTTTTTGAGTTCTCTCAGCCTTCCGATCGAGTTCGTTCTTCTGAGGTAATCTGGAAACTCGTTCAGTGCTGATAATACATTGCAAAAAGGCTGGCTTGCTTATTTAAATTACTTGATTAAATATATTGAAACTCACTGGCAATGGATGATTTGTTGATTAACAATATTGGTTTAATAAAGGTTTCTCTAATGCTGCGTTCACACCAGATGCAGAAGAAGCGTCAAGCGTGAGTGATTTACATGTTAAGTCAATGCAAAGGCGCGAATAGACATCCTGCGACGCGATACGCGCAAATGACGTGAATTGAGCATCTGATTTTCCTTGGTGCAGATGTGCTTTCATTTTCTCCATCTCACTCGCTGCAAATTCAGGCGAGGTATTGTTTAATAAGCAACCCATGGTTGGAAAACATACTTACTAAAAAATATCTAAGTATTAAAAAGAAAATATGCATTTGATCCTAACAATGTCATAGAGAATGCCCTTAAATAATGTAGCCTAGCTGTCAGCTAGCACCAGTGTTTATTGAGATTGAAATAAGGTTAAAAAGATTTAAACAAAGATAAATAATAATGTTATAGCAACACTTGCAACTGCTAGGGGATATATCCCGTGATTTCTACAATGAACATTGACTGATGATGAAGGTACATGTAGTCTGCCACATTTGTTATCCATGACAGGTTAAAATTTTATCAAGACTTTTGTAACAACAAAATTTGTGTGATTTGACCAGGGCTTTAGGCTGTAATAACTCTTCCAAAACCCTTTTCCCGATCTTTCTGAATGTAAAGTCTACTATACTGCATCCAATCAGCTCACAGTAGAAAATACAAGCCACACCCACTGTTTTCTCTTTTAATATTTCATTTCTAATATGTAAAAAAGGTCATAGATTCTGGTTCTACTTTAACATAGATATCTGTGTGAACTTGAGAAATTGAAATGACTTTATATATATATATTAGACTCATGTCCCAGGGGCGAATGAATGGAGGATTAGGTCCAAGGTCAGTGTTGTGTCTTCAATTTCGTGCCAACTGTCAAACGAAAGCATGAAATGAGGTCTAATACTTGACCTGACCCCAGTCTCGGGAGTTTGCTAGGACAGGGTTTCAGTGAATGCAGTTCTGCCTGCTGCTGCACTGACCTTTCCACCTTGTGAGTCATAAGGCCGTCCAGCTGCTACTGGCTTCCATTTCAGCGCCCTGTGGACCTCAGATCCATTTACACCTGCAATGACCCACTGCAGCAACTTTTCCACTGCATCTGCGCACTTCTCTGTTTTAACACGTGCTGCAGTACATGTAGAAGCTCAAGTTGTCACATGGAGTCTGTCTCCGAAATTACAACGTAATGAGTGAAGACTAGAAAAATGAATTCACATAGGTTAAGGCATAGTTTGAAAATTTGTAAACTGTTCCCTGTACTTTGCAAGCGGCAACATCCTGCTCTTCCTCATGAAGGTAATACCGAAGTAAACTGCAATTCATCGAAATTTTGCTAGGCCTGGCTGCAAAATAGACCACATTTCTGTTGAACCCAATGTTAAAATGGCCAACTTTACACCAGAAAAAAAGGTGTTTACAACCTGGTATAAAAAACGATTTTGATCTAGATATAGCTAATATTACACTTCATAACAACTGTGTGGTGGTGAATTTATTTTATAACTTATCCATTTCGTTTCTGCATAATTAAGGGCGGGGCCACCTGAGTGACATAGCCCTTGCTGGTCGCCGTTACATCACCTCAGTTGATTGCGGCTGATTAGCCGCTAAGGTTGGGTGATGTTGACCAATTTGGAATCGTACGATGTGTAATGGATGATGGCATTGTAGACAGTGGTCAATTAATTATTTATGAATAATTATTTTATTCATAACAATTAAATTTTTTGTAGCCTACCGTTTCAACTACCTGACCCGCATGCTCTTTGTTTTACCCATAGCCAAATCAGAAATAAATAAAGATACGTTACACACAAATTACCACCTGTCAATCACTTTTTCCGCAGGGAGTGATCTGTGTCGTTATAATGGCGTCGACAAACTTGGTTGGTACAAAACCAACAGGAACCAACCAACAGTATCTGAGGTTTTCACTAAAATTACTAAGTACAAGCAAGCCTGAAAGCGAAAGATTGAAGCAGTGTACTGACGCTGACACGTTACCCGATAGATTCAAAAGACTGATGAGTCATTAGATAGAGACAAGATTATTTGAATATCAGGTTTAACAACAATAGTGAGACCCGATCCAGAGGTACATCCTTAATAAACTGTCTGACGAGCACTGCTCTGTGGGGTTTTGTGCTCAAAGCACCCGTTGACTGCCTGGAGCTCTGACGTGTGCGCATATGATGCTGCAGCACATGCCAGAGTGTGTGTGGTCACGTAATGTGCATTTGCAGCAGTGTAGTAATGTGGATGGAGAGCTGTTTAGAAGAGCTTGGTAAAACGTTTGAGTGGACGTGGGTCGTTTTCATTCTAAAATGCTATTATAAAACTTTGTGTGTATTAGGCTGCATTTACACTGCAGATCTTGATGGTCAATTCCGATTTTGTGACTGTATCCGATTTTTTTGCTGACCTGCTTAAATCATCTTTTAAAAGTGACTCGTATCTGAGCGTCTGCATTTACACCGTACACGGCAAAGGTGCAATGACCAGGAAAAAAAAAAAAAGCGGGCACTGACCAACAGCTGATAATTAAAGAGTGCTCTTTTCTCTATTCCTGTATGTTATCTATTTACACTTTTTGACAAGCTGTTTTACTATAGTTCATGACAGAAAGGTTCTCATTTGTCCATCTTTTGATATATAGGCTTTTTTTTAACCTTCAGGCATCGTAATGTAATGTCCATGATGTGATTTATGCATGTGATGTAGCTATGCACTAGTTTTATATTCGTTTATACTGATTCCGTGGCGGACACTGCGCTCTCTGGCTCTCATTAGCATGCTTAAATACCTGTGCTACCTGTGAATTCTGTTCTGAATTGAAAGTGTCAGACTTGACGTCATTCGCTATGGTTTTTAATGACGCACGACTCGCATTGAAAGGTGAAAATCCGATCTACCTGCTTACACTGTAGACACGAGGACACGGATCCGATTCATATTGGATAAATTTCCACATATGAACAAGGCCTGAATCTGATTTGAGTTAATCGGAATCCATGTGATTTGTTTCCTGCTTACACGTACATGGGCCATATCCGATCTGTGCCACATGGGAGGAAAAAGTATTAGCCAGGCTCGAACCAGCGACCTTCTTACTGCGAGACAAGTGTGCTACTAACTGTGCCATTATTATTATTATTATTATTATTATTATTATTATTATTATTGTCATGTTGTTGTTGTACAGTGACATTGGATTTCTTGAAAGGCGTTTTAAATAAAATGTATTAATATTATTATAATTATATATAACAATAATATAATAATAATAATAATAATAATAATAATAATAATAATAATAATTGTCCTTTGACATGCTTATTTTATTTGGGTTTATTATTTTATTATTATTATTATTATTATTATTATTATTATTATTATTATTTTAATAATAATAATAATAATAATAATAATAATAATAATAATAATAATAATAATTGTCCTGTGACATGCATATTTTATTTGGGTTTATTGTTTACATTTTATTAATAATATTATTATTATTATTATTATTATTATTATTATTATTAGTAGTAGTAGTAGTAGTAGTAGTAGTAGTAGTAGTAGTAGTAGTGGTAGTAGTAGTATTTTTTATTAATAATAATAATAACAACAACAATAATAATAATAATAATAATAATAATAATAATAATAATAATAATAATAATAATAGTCCTGTGACATGCTTATTTTATTTTGGTTTATTTTTTATGCTTTATTCTATTTCTTTAAGCATAATGACATTTGAAATGAAAATAGCTTTGACCTGCTATTTGCGCAGCACATAATACTCTAAAGCTCCATTGGGGAGCACTGTAATTTGTCAAGGCACTCTTACCTCTATGACATCTACAAATTTTCTAGTCAATTGATTTTAAAGTAATAACACACTTGGCCAAAAAAGCACTAGGTAAATTCCTTGTAATACATGATGAATGTGTTTCCCATTAAATAGGAGTCAAACGCCAAGCAAGAAAAGCATACAGATGATTCAAATAAACCCATATATTGGTTCCAAGATGATATTTAATGTCCTTTGGCAGGGGCAGGAAAGAAATATGATTATATTGTAAGAGAATGTCTGATTCACAGACCCTGATGAAACAGAGCAAAGGTTTTGTTGTGAGAAGAAGTTTAGGGGTCTTCCAAACGCCTCTTGGAAGCTGAATAACCATCAGACCCACCTCACGCTGTGTGACATTCAGTCATGTCCCAGAAGCCTCGGGTACAAGTGAGAACAAAACACAAGCAGAACCGCTGACCTGGGAACACTGCGGATGACGGATGAATCAACAACCACAAAAGTCCTAAAGAATCATTGTATCGTGCCTGAGTGGGAAGACAGATTTCGTGCTTTGGCTCTGCATGAGTCGCGTATTTTCGTTTGATGTATAATGAGGACCTGTCCTGTCAATGATGTCACTTACGGTGAAAACAATGTTACCGGTGACGACCCCGATTACAACACTATAGCTTACAGACAAACAATTTCCATTCTGCCTCCAAACTTCAGTGCAGCATGTTGATAGTTGAAGTCAGAATTATTTTTAAACATAATAGTTTTAATAACTCTAATTTCTAATACCTGATTTATTTTATCTTTGCCATGATGGCACTAAATAATATGTAACTAGATATTTTTTATCTGTGTCCGGTCAGTACCTGGATGGGAGACCACATGGGAAAGCTAGGTTGCTGCTGGAAGTGGTGTTAGTGAGACCAGCAGGGGGTGCTCAACCTGTGGTATGTGAAATTGTAGGGATGTAACCCCGGCATCCTGGCCAAAATTTGCCACCAGGTCTCGGTCCATCATGGCCTCCTAACCATCCCCATATCTTAACTGGCTTCATCACTCTGTCTCCAAACCACTAATTAGCTGGTGCGATGTGTGGGAGGGTGATAGCGGGCCGTTGGATAGGGGAGGGGTGTCACGTATGAGGTAGTCGTGGACGTAAGGTCGCAGCCGGTACGGGGGTTGGTTGTCGTGGACAGGCAGGTGAGTAGGGGGATTGGTAAAATGAGGTGCCGGATCAGATTTCATAGGTGCCACATCCGGAGTGTTCCGGCACAAATTAAGTCCTGGCGGTCTGTATCATCGTATCATTCAGGTGGATTCTGCACACTGGTGGTGTATAGCTTCCCTCCCAAAAATGTGCGTCCAGAAAAAGTGTTATATAAATGTTAGGAATTATTATTATAATATTGACCTTAAAATAGTTTAACAAAAAATAAAAAGTATCATCAAGCTGTCATTCCACTCCCATAGCAACAAAACAGACTAACCTAGCAACGGAATAATAACAGCAATATCTCCATATCAGAACATTGTAAGGACCCGAGTATTGGCTTATTTGACTCATGGCAAAACAAGACTTCCTGTGTACTGCATGTTAATCATGGTTAGCAAATGCAAATAACGATTAGCTACATGCTAAGGACTATTAGCTAAGTGCAGTGACAAGCTAGAATTGCTTACTAAGTATTAGGTTTTGATGAAATATGTAAATTCCAGTTAGCATTCCCGTTTACAATAGCAAATGCTTAGTAACCATCTACTAATGCATTTGCAACATGTTAGCAACTTCCCTCTGTAGCAACCACTGTGCTTTCTGCCATTTGATATTCCCAGTTCAAGCGCAGTCACGCTGGCTTTCTCAAGCCAATAACAAAGTTCATAAACAAACTTTAGCTTTTAGTTTAAAATTTACATTTAATCGTGCAATTTATTCAATACATGTAAAAAAAAAAAAACCCTATTGGAAAAAAACCCCTATTGGGAAAAAAAAAACCCTATTGGAAAAAAAAAAAAAAAAAACAGCCTAGACTGGTTGGCTGGTTTTAGCTAGTCGAACGGTTTTAGCTGGTTGACCAGCCTAGTTTAAGAGAGGTTTTGGCCATTTCCAGGCTGATTTCCAGTCTGGTCTTAGCTGGTCAGAATGGGTGATGACCAGCTGATTTTAGCCAGGTTTAAGAGGGGTTTTGGCCATTTGCAGGTTGGTTTCCATCCATTTCCAGTCTGGTCTTAGCTGGTCATTAGGCGTGATGACCAGCTTAAACCAGCTGAGCAGCCTAGCCAGGCTGGGAGCCCAGCCAAAACCAGCAATGTCCAGCTTAAATCAGCTGCTTTTAGTTGGTCATGTTCTAGCCTGACCAGATAAGACCAGACTGGAAATGGCTAAAACCCCTCTAAAACCAGGCTGGTCTACCAGCTTAAACCACCCAACCAGCTTTGGCTGGTTTTAAGCTGTTTTTTTCAGCAGAGACATCATTAATGTACGACAATAGTTATTAAGCTTTACAATATTTTCATTTTTGCTCTGAGACAGTCTAAAGTTGTAAGTTAAAAGTAAAATAAAAATAAAAAGACAAAGGAACTCCTGACCTAGAACCGTAAGCTCTGAGCATTGAGATGTTCCTCTGGCTGGTCACTCCACCTTACTTTTACTGGGACTAATGAATAACTGTTGAGAGGATGATGTGTTTTTTGATCATCCCACACACACCCATTCAGTTTAAAGCCACATGTGGGCTGTGAGCTGTGATCCACAGAGCGGGGCCGATGCGCTTTCCTTCCGCTTACTGTAAAGGTCATGCTCAGGTGCTCTTCCTCTGTCTCACTGAAATAACAACTGAATAATGACTGCTCAATACAGTCAGGGTGAATCATGGCTCATGTAGAGGGAAAAGATGAAAAGATTACAGTGGAGACTTCAGTGATAATTGCTGACATTTCCGCTACACAGAATGCTTAAATGGAGCAATATTATAATGAAAGTTTGGAAACTCTAAGATTTTATTTGCTAGCATTTATTTGCTAGCATATATTTGCTAGTTTTAGTTACAGTGACAAATAACTACGAAAAAAATGTTTTTCAATTTTTAATCTTAGCTTAATATCTTTTTGTTTAATTTTTTGTTTAATTACAAAAAGGCATGTTGGTCTACTACATATTTAATTAAATAAATAAAAAAAAATAATAAAAAAAACACTGTGTTATTTAGCATTACTGCTACAAGAATAATTATTATTGATTATGTTATTTGTTTACCAGAACTTTAATAAGAACTGGCGGGAAATATTATATATATATATATATATATATATATATATATATATATATATATATATATATATATATATATATATATATATATATATATATATATATATAAGCAATATCACACTAGTAGCAGTGCAATGTATATCTGCAATGGTGGGATGCGTGCATTAGGAGGCTGGCTTAGTGTCCGATTAGTGTTCCGATTCAAGAACTGTTGTATATAAGTATATAGAATAAAATATATGAATAAAATATAGTTTATTATTTTTAATCAATCAATCAGTCAAATTAATAGTATTACTAGAATCATCTGTTAGTATTATTTTAATAAACTTGAGGTTACTATTATTTTTTTTTCATGTTAAGGAAAGGTTTAATGTTGCACCACATGTTTTGCCCATTGTATAATTGTAATGTTAATTTGTAGTGTTAGCCAATAAGTGTTAAAAAAAAAATCCCAAATTATGAAGAAACTCAAACCAAATTTATAAAATGCATCCTTAAAATTCAGCAAAAAATAAATAATTAAGAGTTTGCATAAATGATCAAATAAATAGACCTCAGATCAATTATTTGAATAATATATCAAGGTGGGCGGTGGTTAGCACTGTCGCCTCACAGCAATAAGGTCACTGATTTGAGTCACAATTGACATTTCTGTCTTTGCATGTTCTTCCCGTGTTGACGTGGGTTTCTCCGGGTGCCCGTGTTTACCCCACAGTCCAAAACACATGTGCTATAGATCAATTGGGTAAAATAAATTTGCCATAGAGTACGTGTGTGTGTGTGTGTGTGTGTGTGTGTGTGTGTGTGTGTGTGTGTGTGTGTGTGTGTGTGTGTAAATGAGAGTGTATGGGTGTTTCCTAGTACTGAGTTGCAGCTGAAAGGGCATCTGCTGCTCAAAACATATGCTGGAACAGTGGCTGTTCATTCTACTGTGGCGACCTTTTAAAAGAAAACAAATTAATTAATCAAGTTTTTTTTTTTTTTTAGGTTAATGGCTTTTCAATTTTAGATCTTGGCAAATTGCAGCAGCACAAACTTCAACTCTGAAAAATAAAACACTCTCCATTTACTCTCATCGATCTCTATTAGAAACATTTGAGAAATAAAAGAGATTTGACTGTGAATTTTCACTGAAGCGTCAGGCATCTCAGCAGCAGTCGTGTATGGTCACAGCAGACCACTGCGGATCTGCTGTTGGAATTGGATGTGAAAGCAGTGCGTAACCTTTTCATCTTCACACAGCCTTAAAAAGAGCATCAGAGGGGTGTTTCCAATAACAAATCCACAATGCAGAGTTCAGCGCGGGGTCAACACAGCATCGCAGACCGCAGTCAGAGGAGCTTTACAGTTCCCTATAGCGCTCGCCCGACAAATGAGACAGACAGATCCAGAGTCAGCCCGATATCGGCTCTCCTCAAACCACAGAGCGTCTGTTCAGAAACACAGATCAGCAGTTCACAGAGTTCAGAGTTCACTCCTGGAATGCACAAAGTTAATTAGTACTAATAAGTGTCTGGAAGAGTTTTGTGGGTTTAAAAAAGAAAGGGTCATGTCTCCCGTCTTAATAATTTCATAATTAATTTCATATTCAAAGTCGCATTTACTTGTGATGAGGAAAATATTTAAGATAAATGTTTTCATTTATTACATTCTAACAAGACAACGGACCTTTTTGAACTATTTGACATCACATCCTTTATTACACAGCATAACGTGTCAATGAAAAAAATCTATATTAATAATAATTGAGAATAATTGAGAATAATTGAGTATTCATACAATATTTTTTTTTCGGCTTAGTCCAACATCTCAACCATTTGGTAAAGGCAGATATTTTAGAGATTATGGGATGTGTTAAAAAATGCATTAATTGTGTTAACTACCGACATTAGGAGTTAAGAAATGAAATAAAAAAAAATAAAATAAAATCTTTAGTTGTGACACTTAAAGGACTATTTGTAAAACAATTTAGTTTTTTAATACAAAAGTAAGATATATGAACTGTACCCTTATTTTGACCTGCTCAAACAAAACACTTTTTCTGAACGTATCAATTAAAACTCCAATACATGCACAGAAGTCTGCATGAGCATATATAGCAAATAAACTAATGTAAATATTATCCTTCTTGCTTTTTGAGCGCTGACAGGTGAGGTCTTATAAATTGTTGAAGTTGTTGTCTTCACCTGCTCAACAGAAAGGGCTGTGATCGGCTTAAGAAATTAAATCGATGTTCACCGATGGCGGGAAGAACAGCTGTGTTCAGTCTATATGCGCATAATACGCAGTTATCAGAGGTAATCCATAAAAGACAAAGTGGAAAAAACCTGCTCCTCAGGCACGCTCTTGTCTGGATCCACAAGTATCGCTTTAACAGCCAAGAGGAGAAGAAAGGTTACCTCACAAACAGGCCAGCGGGTCAAATGTCCAAAGTGAGAGAGAGAGAGGTAAATATGGCGCTTTAAAACATTTCCCTGTAGTAGTGAATTAGCAGCATGAGCTGTGCCACCTTCATTGTAGTAAGAGCGTTATTTACTCGCCCCCTTCGCCATAGTATTCTACTGCGACATCGCACATTGGAGATAAATGACGTCAGTACGTATTAACCGGTTATGATCTACTACAGAACCAATATCAATAATTTTGACACCCCTAGTAACGATTAACGATG
This sequence comes from Danio rerio, assembly GCF_052040795.2. Classification (NCBI taxonomy): domain Eukaryota; kingdom Metazoa; phylum Chordata; class Actinopteri; order Cypriniformes; family Danionidae; genus Danio; species Danio rerio. The sequence continues at coordinate 49,135,902 of NC_141029.1, read as the reverse complement.
CAGCACATAAAAAAAAAAACTATAAAAGTATTAAACTCATCGAAAATATGTACTGAAGTAAAAGTGGAAGTAGGAGAAAAAAAAACAATACTCCAGTAGAGTACAGATACAGCCTTTTAGTACTTAACAGTAGTGAAGTAGTTCTACTTCATTACTATACATCTCGTCACATTACAACCTGCTTTCAAAAGAACTACAGTTTAAATTAAAAGTTAATTGGAATGTGATTTGATTTCAGGCTGTATGACAAATAAAGCAAATGGGTATATAAATATATTGCAACCAGCATAGCAAAACTAGTTTTTGAGCCAAATCACCTACTGTGCCTTTTACTGCTAAACAAGCAAACTATACTATACGCGCATATCTATCTCTGAGTGTCTGTGCTCCTATAGGCCTCGATGGAGCTGTGAATGAAGATGTCTGTTTGGCCTGCTCTTATGACTCGACCCCTATGGCGGTAAGTGAACACGCAAGACGGGCTCCGTTTCCAATCATGTCCCGCATCGGCCGTGTGGCTCCTGAAATTCGGCTCGGGGTGAAATTAAATGGCTGGTGTCATAAAGCCAGCAGACAATGGAGCCATTCAGACGCCGGAGTTTCCTTCAAGCGAACGCAAACACGATACTTCTGATTCAGCACTCTCTCCTCAATGTGCTCCATTCTTGCTCTTCTCCCACTGCGCTCGCCTCCTCAAAAGAGTAAATCGGCCTCCGTCACACTCAAACACGGCCATTGTGTCGCGTTTTAATGGTGATGAAGCTGATGAACATACAGTAGATTGAAGAAGCGGAGGCAATAGATAATTTGCTTGCTGCGAAATGTTAAGTGGGGGGAAAATATTAGCATTTTTTTTTAATGTAAATATTTGGTCACATTTTACAATACGGTTTGATTTGTTAATGGTATTAGGATGCATTTATTATCATGGAATAGAAATTAACAATACTTAAAACAAGCAAAATTGTCTGCCAACGGGGCATGCAAAATATTGTTTTTCATTGACATAAGAATATTTTGCTTACCAAAATGGCTGATTATTATGCTTGTATTATTATACTGGTTAATTTTGAAAAAATATTTCTGAAAACAAGATCAAATTTGTTGTTTGTCTAGAAATTGCTTCTTGATTTAAGAATTTTAGATATTACAAGAACAAAAATCTAAGCAAGAAAAACATTTGTTTTTTTCCATTTTTGAAAATCTTTGCCATTAAATAGAGTGTTGTACATTTAATAATAATAATAATAATAATAATAATAATAATAATAATAATAATAATAATAATAGTTACAATCCCAAGATTAACGAGAATGTTATTTCTCATAATTATCTACTCAATCTTAGGGCCCTTTCATACACCCGGCGCAATAGGGTGTTTGCTTTTGTTGCTATTTTCAGACCAGCGCAACCCATATTTTGACATTTTGCACCAAGCTTTTTAAATAGCAAATCTATTTGCGCCACTTTGTGGACTTATGCGTGTGCCAGTGTAAAAAGGATCTGTGTTAAGGCGCATTGTTGGTGCATTACTATTGAGAAACTAAAATAGACTGCGCCATTATCCAAGTAAAAGCTGGTCTAAAGTCCTGCACAGAGGGCATTAGTTATTTGCTTATGCAGGTCCAAATATTTACACATTTGCATAATACAAAGCAGGGATACAATCAGCCAGCGCAGTCGTCCCTCCAGAGTAAAAGCGACATTTTATGTCTGCCGGTTTTGTTTACCTGCGGGAGTTCACTGGCATTTTCCCGCACGTGAATTCTGGCCAATCAATAAGCAGTTTAGGAAATATGTTCAACAACAACTGGCCAATGAGAGATGTGGATTTTGTCAGATGACTGCATTTTGGTTCGTTTCAACTGGTTCGGACCAAAGCCAGCAGTGTGGTGTGAAAACCACCCAAAGACGGCAGAAGATGCAACAATGTATCATGTATTACCCTTGGTCCGGACCAAATAAAGCAAACTACAGATGTGAAAGCACCCTAAGAGAATAGGCACAACCCTGTTAGACCATGCGCCACGGTGCAAACTGTATTTTTCTGTCCTTAAAATAGCAAAAGTGGATTCGGACATGCCCTTATTGCTTTTACGCCCTATGCATTAGACATTGCGCCTAGATTGTTAAAATAGAGAACCCTTAGTCCTTAATAACTCTGCATGCAAACATTGTCCTCAGTGTAAACCCAGTGTATATTAACTGCATTTTGCAAAGAGGACAGTGTTTAATGTGGAAATGATTAGCCAGCTGGAGTCATGTTGTTCACCTGGCACTCCTCGATGTGAATTTAAAAATAATGAAAGATTCCTCACAACAACAACAACATCACACCTCCTAACAGCTGACAGATTTAGGTTTCACGAATGTGCGTTTCTATAAGACATTTGTTCACTGAAGTGTCTGCCAAGCGCTTTGATAAATAGCTCACCCATACAAGCAGTAAACCATGAGTGACTAAGGGAAAAAAGGCTTGTATTGTGTTGCAATACTTTCAGCTAAGATATATGAGAGCACTGGATAGGACATTACCTGCTTAATATATTTCAGCATGGCTACCTCATAATTCCATCCCAGCGCACAACATGTATCGCACATGCCGTTTGAAACACGGGCCAGTCATCTGTTATTCTCCTACATGCAGAAAGCCTACTTTACCGATAACGTCTGCTGTTGTTTTTAATAATAATTACTTTCCCTGGTTCGAGGTGTTTTGGAAAATGCGGCCGCAAAAGTACATAAAACCCAGAACAGACAAGCAGACACAATATAATGCGAGACAATGGAACTATGCAGCTTGTGTCAAATGGTCCTATTTATATGTACAAAAAAAGTTATCATGGAAACGCTATATATAAATTCAGAAGATATATGATGTATTGTTTATTTTAGGTTTGTTTTTTAGTGTTTAACTATTAACAAACCAAGTGTGCTATCCTGCAAACAAGAATAAACATTTTATAAAGACCTAGACTACACCAAATAACACGCGTGCCTTTGAGAAAAATAAGTGATATATGTAGTTGGTAAAGTAATTATACCAAATAAATACTGTCTAACTAATAATAATAATAATAATAATAATAATAATAATAATAATAATAATAATAATAACAATACTAGTTGCTTAAATTATAAATAAACGTATGTATTGTGGTTATGCTGTTGATGTTAAACAAGTAATAATAATACTGATGATGATAATGAATATTACTATTATTATTATTATTATTATTATTATTATTATTATTATTATTGTTGTCATTGTTATTTTATTTATTTATTTTTTTTTTTTTTAGAAAATAACTTGTATTTATATAGTGTATTTAACTGTATTTTATAGTGAATGTTGGTAAACAAGCAATTATCAATACTATTGATGTTTGGTAATCAATGCTAATGTTTGCTAATGTTTGCTAATGTTAATAATAATAATGATAATAATAATAATAATGTTATAAATATACATACATTTTATTAAGATAATGACAATGATGATGATGGTTGTTGGCAAAATTAATATTATCCTCATTTTTTTTTTTTTTTGTTGTTGTTGCTGTTGTCAAACAACTACTATTAAATCATATATATTCATTACATCACCCCGACCAACAGCTATGCCAACATCAACAACAGCTTTATTTAGTAGTAGTAGTAGTAGTAGTAGTAGTAGTAGTAGTAGTAGTAGTAGAAGTTACAGTATATTACTGTATAAAATTTAACTGATTATTATTAATATTATTATTATTGCTACTAATTAGCATTGTGTTTTATGCTACACGTTGGTAAACAAGCAATTTGCAATACTAATGTTTGTTAAAGTAATCAATGACAATGTTTGCCAATAATAATAATAATAATAATAATAATAATAATAATAATAATAATAATAATAATAATAATAAAATATTGACAATGATGATGGTTATTGCTGTTGTTAATATTATGTTATATTATATTATTATATTATGTTATATTATGTTATCATTGTTATTTGTTGTTTTTGCTGTTGTTGTGAAACAATAATTACTAATACTATTAAATCATGAAATATATATATATATATATATATATATATATATATATATATATATATATATATATATATATATATATATATATATATATATATATATATTCATAACATCCCCCCCAACAACAACAATGCCAAAATCAACAACAACTGTAATTAATAGTAGTAATAGTATTATTGTATTTACAATACCTGTATATTATTGTTGTTGTTGTTGCTGCTGCTGTTGTTAAAAAATTATTAAATATTACTAGTGAAATATTATAGAATATATAATCATAACATCACCCCCACCAACATCAATGCCAACAGTACCAAATGCAATAAGTAGTAGTAGATTTTTTCTTTTTTTATTGTATTAATAATATCTGTATATTTTATATAATTGTTGTTGTTGTTGTTGTCAAACAATACTTAATTTTACTAGTAATATAATATAGAATTTATAATCATAATGCCAACAACAATGCCAACATCAACAACTGGAATAAGTAGAAGTTTTTTTTTATTTTATTTTTTTTTATTGTATTGACAACAGTATATTATTATTGTTGTTGTTATTTTTATTATTATTTTTATCATTATTATTATTATTATTATTATTATTATTATTATTATTATTATTATAAAAACCAACATTACATATCCACCAAAGAAAACATTGGTACCACACAGATGTGAGCGTTTTTTGCTGAACTGTTTCTTTAAAAGATGAGAATAAGGATTCTATTTATATACACAGGTGTAGAAAGCATCTGTGTCTAACATGCCTCTATAAACAGATGGTTTTCTGCTCCAGACTTGGCCAGAAGTCTATCATATGTGTGTCATGTGCCTGCAACAAGAGCAACCTGATTTCCAGGCTCTCTCTTTCCCTCCACTGAGTCTCCAGACCATGGCTTTTTTACCTTTATTTTCCCTCATTGGATGGATCCACTAATGCTTTTTTCATGTACGTTTGCTGCTCATGAGGAAATGGATGTAGCATCTGCCGCAGATTGACATTGCTGTCATCAGTTGTTTTTTTTTTTCTACTGTCATCCAGAGAACGTGAGGCTGCAGGTTCCGATGAAGAAATGCATAAAGTCTCCCGCTCCCTGAACTCTTCATCCACAAATAACTAGTAAACAGGATTTATTTCAAACTAAACATATCCCTGAGGAGCTTTACTTCGGCATACAGAGAATTGTCTCTGCGGCCAGACAGAAACCTTTTGAAGCTTTTTGGGGAAAGTCCATGGCTATGGCCAACTGACAGTGATTGACTCCATGCTATAATCCTCCAAGTTCTAAAAGAAGCACTGAACAACATGCAATTCCCATTTCTGGAGCAAATCTCGGAGTTTAAGTTTCCTTAAAAACACACAAGACGTCCCACAATTTGAAAAGCAGAGGCTGAAGTTGAGGATCACTACAGCGTGTCAGCTGGACGGGCAAAGCTACCGTTTTTTTGTGCCAACTGATCGGTTCCAGCATCCCGAACCCCACAATTACGTGTCATTCTGCACTTAGAAGCACGCTCTGTTTATTTGCACACTTATCAAAGCGTCGCGTACCACGGAAAGGTCATTCGGATCTTTAATTAGGGACTCTGTTTTCGACCATGCAACTAATTGATGAGAGTCCACTCGTGTAAACAAGACGTCTGCTTATCGTACGTGTCACATGAGGTCATTCGCTTGCTGGACGTTTTACAAAAATAAGTCGGGAAAAGTACAGCCAAGTGTGGGTCAAAATAAAAATGGCCCATCACCTTTTAAAACAGAGGGGGAAGTTTTATTTATTTATTTATTTTTAATAAACATGCATGAATAGTGGATAAGGTTTATTAAACAATTTCAGACCAATTCACTCGTGGTCCAGTTTCACTTAAATCAGTGGTAAAGAACAGATTCAAAAGAATCATCTACAACCAAAGGAGCGATTTCCAAATTGACTTTGACTTGTATTTAATTGCAGACTATGAGAACACAAAACATGTTTTGTCTGGTCAAATTAATTTCATTTGTAAATCATACATTCTTACCTGTCACACAGACCTGCAACACATTCCAAAAAAAGTTGGGACAGGAGCAATTTAGGGCTAGTAATCAGGTGAATTGGTTAAATAATCATGTGATTTGAAACAGGTGATGTCCACAAGTGATTGTAATTATGATTGCTACAATATAATACTGATCTTGGTGATTTTGCAAGTTTTGGGTAAGATTGTTTGTTCATATTCCACCAGCTAAAAACATCCATTACATTGTCCATGACAGCAGTTTCAATGTACAGAGTAACCTTGTCAACTTTTCTATCAACTTGCTGTACATCCATTGCTGTTAAACGCCGTAATATGCAGTGTACGAGTAACCGCCTAAATACCTTGGCGGCTAGAATGACCGTTCTTTTAAAACTGGCGGCTGGCCTCACCGGAGTCAAAATTCTTTTTTTTTTTTTTTGACTTCTCTGTCATCATTTGTTTTACCTTCGCAGAGATGGATTGTAATGTTGTAACAAACAATTTGATTACTTTCTCGTGCTAATCGAAATGCATCACATGACTGTTCATTTACTGTGCAAGATAGATCCTGGACTGACCCCATCTAAAATGACAAAAATTAAGCTCGAACCCACCCGAACTCGTGGGGCTCTTTCGAGTTTGGACAAAGATCTCCAGCTCTACTCGGGCATGTCAAATTCACTTATTCCTCTCTTGTTTCATAGATTTGTGAAACAAAGGACAAGTCAAGACTCCCTGGGGTCAATCCTGCACCTGTCCATGTCCAGGTCTGACCTTCGACCTGACCTCTGACGCTGTTGTGCTCTGTCTGCGACCTTACCATATTATCTTGCAGCAAAAGCCGTGGAAGTACAACACAGTCCAGCTTTGTCTATTGTGTGGGCGAGAGTCGCCTTGAAAATGGTTTTGAACTGTTTAACTTTAAAAGTACAAAGCCAGTATTCAGTGCAGTTACCTGACCGCAACTTCCTCGTAGCAATGATAGAACAATTAAACAAGTGGATTTTGGTCACATTTCACATTCCATCCTTGAAAATCAATGAAAAGCACATTTTTCATCATTCCGCATCACTGTTTCCATATAAATCATTTTGGGATGAACAGTTGAAATACTATATAAAGAAGAGCACTATCCAAGAACCTTCACGAAACCTTGGAGATGATAGTCTTGAGTTTAATTCCAAAAAAAGAAAAACACAATCCCAGACTAAATGGTCATTTATAGGAGGGAGTGCCATAGAGTCTATGCAAGCACCCACTTCTTCGTCTTGTAAATGTCAGGTTAATCCATTTCCTGTTTCTGCTCACTTTTACAGGGGTTAATAAATTATTATTAGGCCTGTCCATAAAATAAACTTAAAAAAAAAAGAAAAAAAAAACATCTGGATTTTTCCCCATGGTCATTTAGCATGTGCCTTTATGGAATGGCAAGCCAAAGACACTAAGGACAGATGACAGAGAAAATCTAAAAAAGTCTGAATCTCTCTCTCTCTCTCTCTCTCTCTCTCTTTTACACTCAGTATTTTTGACTGATGGAATAACATTTAGTATAAGTTTTTGCTTCATTTAGATGAAAAAACTATTGTTTTACCATTTTAATTGCCCCAAGACAGGCCAATAAAGATTCAATATACTCACCAGCTTTGAAATAGCAAGTAGAGCTGGGTGTCATCAGCACAAAAGTGGAACTAGACCCCATGCTTCCTAGTGATATCCCCACAAATGGTTGCATATATACAGATTAAAATGACCAGCAGTTAGCTCTCTGCAGCTCTCACATGGTCGCCCACTGAAGCTAAGCAGGGCTGCACCTGGTCAGTACCTGGATGGGAGACCAAATGGGAAAGCTAGATTGCTGCCGAACGTGGTGTTAGTGAGTCAACCTGCAGTCTGTGTGGGTCCTAATGCCCCAGTATAGTGAAGGGGACTCTACACTGCTTAGTGAAAGCAATCTTTCGCATTAGACGTTAAGCCGAGGTCCCGACTCTCTGTGGTCATAAAAAATCCAAAGATGTCCTTTGAAAAAGAGTAGGAGTTTCTGACCACATTTGCTCTCTGGGCTCCTAACCATCCTCACCACATAATTGGCTTCATCACCCTGTCTCGTCTTCACTAATCAGCTTATCACAATGACAACATGGCTGCCATTGTGTCATCCAGGTGGATGCCACACAATAGTGGTGGATGAAATGATTGTGTAAATGTTTAAAGCGCTTTGAGTGTCTGAAAATTTGCTATATAAAAATGTAAGGAATTATTAATTATTAATCTTATTAATAAGAAGCAGTCTAAAAATACATCCTTGTGGCATCCCAGCAGACAATAGAAGAAACTGATGAAGAGAACTTGCCTAATTCAACAGAAAAAGACTTGAATCACATAAAGTGAGCCATTTTAAAGCAATATTCTTGATACCAATAAAATTCTAACCACATGGTGATTAATTGTATCAAAGGCAGCTGTAAAATTGAGGAGGAGAAAATGGTTATCACCATCATTTGCAATTAAATGTTAAACGAATTGAATTTTAAAGTGGGGATGAATGGATTAAAACGGATTAATTGATCATTGGAAGAACTGATGATTTGCAAAAATAAAATGACAGAGGGAATAACAGATGAATTTATGGACAAACAGACTGATGAAGATGCAGACAGATTGATTTAAGGACAGACGAACATACAGGTGGATGGTTTGATGAACAGACAAAATAACTGATGGATGGATGGATGGATGGATGAATGGATGGACAAATGAACGAATGGATGGACTGAGGAGTAGAATAAATAAAATGGATATGTGGATGGTTGGATGGATGGATATGTGGATGGTTGGATGTTTGGATGGATGGTTGGATGGATGGATGGATGGATATGCGGATGGCTTGATGGATATGCAGATGGATGGATAGATATGCGGATAGATGAAGGAATCGAATAGATAGATGGATGGATGGATGGATGGATGGATGGATGGATGGATGGATGGATGGATATGTGGATGCATGGATATGCGGATGGATGGTTGGATGGATGGGTATGTGGATGATGGATGGATGAATCATTGAATTGATGGATGGAATGATAGATATGCAGATGGATGGATGAGTGGGTGGATGGATGGATGAAGTAACAGGCCAATGCACAGACTGGTGAGTGGAATGAAAGAACACTGGAAGGGTGAACGCATGGAATAATAATGCAATGGATGGATTGATGGATGGATGGATGGATACATTGATGGCTGAAATAACAGACCAATGGATGGATTGGTGAATTAAATGATAGAACAATGGATAGATGGATAGATTGATAAAACAATGGATGGATATAATTATAGAATTATGAAACGATGCAAGGATGGATCGATGGAATAACAGACCAATAGATGGATGGATGGATGGATGGATAGATATTGTATGTGGATGGATGAAATAATAGACCAATGGACAAATTGTTGAGTGGAATGATAGAACAATTGAAGGATGAATGCATGGAATAATAATGCAATGGATGAATTGATGGATGGATAAATTGATGGATGGAATAACTGACCAATAGATGGATTCGTAAATGGAATGACAGAGCAATTGATGTATGGATGGATGGATGGATAGATGGATGGATGAATGAAATAACAGATCAATGGACAAATTGTTGAGAGGAATGATAGAACAAATGAAGGATGAATGCATGGAATAATAATGTAATGATGAATGGATGGCTGGATTGATGGATGGAATAACAGACCAATGGATGGATTGGTGATTGAAATGATAATGGATGCAATGAATAGATGGATAGAATAATAAATCAATAGATGGATGGAATTATAGAATGATGAAACGATGCAAGGATGGATAGATGGAATAACAGACCAATAGATAGATGAAATAACAGACAAAAGAACAGATTGGTGAGTGGAATGATAGAACAATGGAAGGATACATGCATGAAATAATAATGCAATGGATAAATGGCTGGATGGATTGATGAATGGATGGAATAACAGACCAATAAACGGATGGATGATTGGAATAAAATGCAGAGATGGAAAAATGCGTAAGTAAATGGATTAAAAACAAATAAATTGATTGTTGGAAGAACAGATGAAGATAAATATATAAAGTGCATGAAAATCAATGGATGGACAAAGGAATAAACAGATTTAAGGATAGACAGATGGAAAAACAAATGTATGAACAAATAAACAGACGAACACATGGATGGACGCTTTCTTTTCTTTTTTGTAAAAAATACAATTATTTCAGTGTATTGTGTTCATACCAGAACATTTATCAATTGCAAGTGCAAGATCAGATGAGCTCAGTGTGTAGGGTTCAGCACACCTAAATGCACTCACATGTCAATTAGTTATGGCTGCTGTCATTGGCTGCATCCGGAACCTCATTCTTCCATACTTTATAGTATGCTAAAATCAGTATGCAAGCCTAGTAGTATGTCCGAATTCATAGAATTCGAAAAACAGTATGCGAGAAGTACCCGGATGACTTACTACTTCCGGCAAAATTCTAAAGTGCGCATCCCATGCATGCTGCGCTATCCCATGATGCCCAGCGAGCAAATTCATAAATGGGAGTAAAGTGACTGCAACTGACGCAAGTAGGTCACATGACCATGACAAAATGGCGGATGTAGTACGTCCGAATTCTATTGATACTTTTCACATTCATACAGTATAGAACATACTTTTCTAACGGCCTAGTAGTACGTCATAGATAGATACATTAGATGTCGCCTACCCTGTTGTTGTCTATTGGAAGGAATGCGTCAATAGAGCTGCCATTTTGGAACAGGGTAGCGCTCCTTTAAAATGAATGCGGGAACAAGGTACAGTGAAGGACTGTGGCCATCCAAAGTCAGAGATATACACATATACACATATATCTATGATCAAGAGTTTTCTGGGATGTTAGTATGCACATTTTAAATTTTTTTTTAATCAGTTTTCTACATTGATTGATCGGCGATCACATTGGCATTCCTGACAAAAACCTTGTATTTGTGTGTTCGGAAATTTACCAACCACCCTCCCTGTTAAATTTGATCTAATCCGTCTCCTAAAACACACCTCCTCTTCTGCTTTCACTTCTCATACTGACGGAAGGAGCGATTCGTTTGTGAATGAATCTCCGTTATGAACGACTCGTTCACTAGCCGACAATAATACCAGTTTCTGGCACCGCAGCATCTCGTTGTCATATTTCTTTTGCATTGTTTGCTGATTTTATTCAACAAAACTATCATAAGCCGAGTATTTAGTGCGAGTTGGAACTACTTTGCTTTATGGTGAATGCAGTAAGTAACTGTATTATCATCAATAACGTTACCTGTATAGCACAAAAGTTCAGAACATACAAAAAAGTTAAAACTTAATATTACTTATGAAATGTTCTACCTTTGTGCTTTGTTTTCTTTGTTTGGTCGTTACTACACCCGTAGACAGCGCTAAAGTCCCACATCTTCACGTAATAACACTGTCTTGACTAGTGCGGTTGAAGGACATTTGTCCTGGGAGCACTGTACCAATGTGGCGGCGCTATTGACGCATGCTCAGGGTCCCTATGAGATATCTAGTGTATATATCTATGGTAGTACGTTTAAATTCAAATGTAGTACCTACTGAGTAGTAGGCGGTTTCGGACGCAGCCATTATGTATCTCTTTCTCTCTCTCATTATGTTTTTATGTTGCCTAAGGAGGTTTCAGAAAAGTTCCTTGACCCAAGGATTCAATTACATTAGTGCAATCGCTCAAATTACAGGGTCATGCCAAGTCACATTGCATAATCTAGTTTTCCTCAAAAGTCACTTGTGATGCAAACAGCCACAGTGAACTCGCTGACTATATACACACTCACATTTGCTTTGATTAAAATCAGTCAGACTGCAGATGCTAAGAGTACTGCTTACAGTATATGTACCTAAACACTCCATTCACCAAGCATTGTTCATCCGTCCATCCATCATTTTATCATTTTAATTATATTGTTCTATCATTTATTCTATCATTCTTTAATCTATCATTTTATAGTTTATTCTGTCATTCTTTAATCTATAATTTATTCTATCATTATTTAATCTATCGTTCTATATTATAATCTATCATTTTTTAATCTATCAGTCTATATTTAATTTTATCAGTCAATAACCTATCATTATGTCATTCTTTAATCATTGTTTTATCATATATTCTATTTTTCTTTAAAATATGGTTCTATTATTTTATATATCATTGTCATTTATTCTATCATTCTTTAATCATCATATCTATGATGTATAATATTATTCTTTAATTACCATTTTATAATTAATTCTATCATTCTTTTATTATGTAATTTGTTTCATCGATCTTTAATGTATCATTTTGTCATTTATTCTATCATTCTTAATGCAATCATTCTTTAATCTATCATTATATCATTTTTATTTATAATTATGTTATTTATTCTATCATTCTTTAATCATCGTTCTGTCATTTATTCCATCCTTCTTTAATCTATCCTTTTATCATTCATTATTCGATCAATCCTTTGTCTATCATTGTCATGTATTCTATCATTATTTAATCTATCGATCTTCTTAAATCTATCATTCTATATTTTGTTCTATTATTCTTTAATATATCCTTCTATTATTCATTCTATCATTCATTAATCCATTGCTCTATCATTATTTTATCACTCTTCATTCTCTATCGTTCCATAATTCTTCCATCATTCTATCATTTAATCTATCATGTATTTTGTCATTTTTAATCTATTGTTTTATAATTCTTTAATATATCGCTCTATCATTCTTCAATCTATCATTCTATCATTTATTCTATCATTCATGAATATACAGTTCGATAATTCTTTAATCTAACACTCTTTCATTCTTTAATCTATCATTTATTCTTTCTTTTATTTAATCTATCTTTCTATAATTCTTTAATCTATCTTTCATTCTTTCATTCTTTAATCTATCATTTATTCTTTCTTTTATTTAATCTATCTTTCTATAATTCTTTAATCTATCTTTCATTCTTTCATTCTTTAATCTATTGTTCTAGCATTCTTTAATCTACCATTCTATAAGTATTTAATTATCATCCTATCTTTCTTTAATCTATCATTTCTTTCATCATTCTTTAGTCTATCGTTCTATATTTTTAATCTATAATTTGTTCCATCATTCTTTAATTTATCGTTCTATATTTTGAATCTATTATTTATTCTTTTCTTATTTAATCTATCGTTCTATAATACTTTAATCCATCGTCCTATCAGTTAATCTATCATTTATTCTGTCGTTTTTTTAATCTATCGTTCTATAATTCTTAAATCTATCATTCTATCATTTATTACATCATTCTTGAATATGCCGTTCTATAATTCTTTAATCTATCATTTATTCTTTCATTTAATCTATTTTTCTAAAAATCTTTAATCTATCACATCTTTCATTATTTAATCTGTCTTTATATAATTCTTTAATATATCGTTCTATCATACTTTAATCTATCGTTCTATTAATCTTTAATCTATCATTCTATCATTCTTCAGTCTTATATTTATTCTATTAATATTTAATCTATCGTTCTATTTATTCTTTCTATTTTCACATTTACGCATACATACACTGTTTCATTAATTCCTTTGATTACTGATTTTTTATTTATTTTTATGATTGGGCTCGAGTTTAAAATTCTCTCTAACACTAAAAGCAAGAATAAGCGCAGCAGACCTACAATGCTTTTAAAGGCTTTGTGCGGAAGCAGTTGCTAAGTTTATTTGCTCTGTATTTACTTCTAAGCACAGGTGCTTTTAGTTTTAAACACGGCAAAACTGGCCAGCTGAGAAAACAGACAGGGGCAACTGCTCATTTCAAATGCTAGCATGATTACATTCTCAATCTGCACCTGGAGTTCAACCTGCTGCAGGGGCTTTTGCTTGTAGGTGTTCCCCTAAAATCAAGCTCTAGCAATTCCACAAGCCTTTTTCAGAGTTTTAGAAGAGATTTAAAAGTCTTAAAAAATTCAATGGTAATGATTTACAGTCAAACCGAAAACCAAATGATATGAGATATTGCATCCACATCATTTCAAAGATCTATATCTGCTTTATTTTCAGCATTAACATGACCATTTTTTATTCAATTATCCACATCCAGTAATTTTAACTGTTAAAATTACAGTCTTTGGCATTACCTTTGAATAAGTAAAAAGTAAGTAGCACCTTTCACAGACATTAAGTCACAAAGTGTTTTACAATAATAATAATAAAAAAAAAACGTCAAAACAGGTTACAAATTCAAGCACAGAAACAGCAAAGTAAAACCAGCTCCCCATACTGTTAATTAAAATCTTAAGATGTGTCTTTAAATGTTTTCTTTTTTCTTAAGTTCAACGATATAAATTGTTTCATCTCTATAAATGCTGCTTCCAAAAATTTCAACTGAATAAATGGTGAATAAATGATGTTCTTCCATTAAATAAATGGTGTTCTTTTATACTAGGGTGAAGACTCACTGATAAACTCAACGAAGGCACATGGAAAGCGTCAGCACTGCGCAGTAAGGTCTGGATTCTCAAAAGCCTTCTTAAGAATTAAGACCATTTTTTATAAGGTTTGTAAAATATTCCAACAAGGATGCCAGGCCTGTAGCCAGCTAAGTGAAGGGGGGTTCTTTTTCTCTAAAAGTGGACCTTTTTGTTTGTGGACTGTTGACATGATATTGCATTTTTACTGCCACTCATGACAAAAATCACTTTAGGCTGGATTCTAGTGAAAAGTTGAAACATATCTAAACATATCTACTGTAATCAAGGCAAAAATAAATGTGTTGAAATTAAATCATCTTTCCATTTATGACATGGAATGAAAAAAAATATACAGGGGGGCTAATAATTCAGGAGGTCTAATAATTCTGACTTCACCTGACTATTCTTAATTTAATATAAACTTTATGTATTTATTTAATTTAATTTTACTTTTAATTCAATTTTATTAAATTACATTTATTGCATTTTATTTAAAATGTAATTTATTTATTTATTTATTTTTATTTACTTTACCCAAAAAGGGATAGTTTAACCCAAAAAAACTGAGTTATTTCTTCTGCTGATGAAAAAGCTGATATTTTAAGAATGTAGGAAAACCAGTAGGTATTGACTTCCATAGAATGTTTTTTTTTTTTTTCATACCACTTTAAAAGGCTACCAGTTTGCAAAATTATTCAAAATATCTTTTTTTTGTTCCACAGAAAAAAAGAAAAGTATAAATGTTTGGAACCCCTTGAGGGGGAAAACTGTAAGTAAATTTGAAAGTATTTTGTGTGAATTATCCCTTTAATAAACCCATGTAAATTTAAGGAATTAATAAAAAAAATGACCAAAATTGTTTTTCATTTCATGATTCACCACTTTTTTTTTTTTTCTCCAGTGTATATAACTGTGGTTCAAAAATATTCTTCTGGATATAAATTACCAAGTGAAAATGACCATATCACCCCAATGTTATCCTCTATACACTGGCTGCCTGTTAAGTATGAATTAAATATTGCTAACCTATAAAGCTTTAAATAATATAAATCCAACATCCTCTTGCTACAATCCAATCTACTCTTTAAGATCTCAAAACTCAGGGCTTCTGGTAATATCCAGAATAGCAAAGTCTACTAAAGGAAATTGAGCCTCCTAAACTCTGGAATAGCCTTCCAGATAATGCTCGAGACTCAGACACACTTAGTTGAAAACTATTAAACACCTATCTCTTTAGTAAAGCAAACACACAATGCATCACATAATGGTATGATGCATGAGCGTGCTCCATGCACAGGGCCAGAGTGGGACTCCTTTTTAGCTCTGGAGTTTCAAGTCTTAGACCGGCTCACTAGTGATGGGTCGTCCATGAACGATTCGTTCATTTTGAACAAATCTTAAATATGACTCGGGAACTACGAGTCCTCTCAGGGAGTGATTCGTTCATCCGCGCGTGCGCACATTTGTGCAGGTAGTATCGTTAATTTCAAGTCTTCATCACATTGGCAGAAGCTAATATATGCGTTTAGAGCCGGAAAAAGAATTGATCCGCTCACCTCTCAAGTCCTCTATCGGGTCTGAGTCACTACTTGTTCATCACGGGCCAATCATACACGTTTAGAGCCAAAAAAAGAATTGATCCGCTCACCTCTCGAGTCCTCTATCGGGTCTGAGTCACTCGTTCCTCACGGGCCAATCATA
This sequence comes from Danio rerio, assembly GCF_052040795.2. NCBI lineage: Eukaryota > Metazoa > Chordata > Actinopteri > Cypriniformes > Danionidae > Danio > Danio rerio. The sequence continues at coordinate 49,119,619 of NC_141029.1, read as the reverse complement.
CACGTTTAGAGCCGGAAAAAGAATTGATCCGCTCACCTCTCAAGTCCTCTATTGGGTCTGAGTCACTACTCGTTCATCACGGGCCAATCATATGTGTTTAGAGCCGGAAAAATAATTGATCCGCTCTGTTACATCTCTCATGGATGTAAGTGCGCTGCACTTAAGCGATGACACAGACACAAAACTTATGCAACAGAACTCTTTACTGAATATTGCGGATATACAGGAGACATGCTACAATGTCATACTGCGCAGACGCAGGATCTCGCTGAGCGTCCCATATGGAACATCATAAGGCTCAAAATGCGTTACACCTGAAGCCACAGTACACAACACATTCCTCCCCCTTTACTTTAACACTCAGGGGTACGTTAACACTATATATGTTCGGTTGATTATTATATATATTTTTAATAGATGTAGGGAACATAACAATATAACACAATAAGTCCCAACAGAAGGGAAAGAGGGTAGACTGCCTCATTTCCCTGGCTAAACCCTGGGGATTATTCTGCCCCATCGACGTGGGTTAGCCTCTAACTAGAGATCCAATCTCTGTGGTGGTTTCCGCACTCTAGTTGGGTAACGATGAAAAGAACCAGATGGCAGGTTTACTAAAGTGTCTGTAATAGCTGCTGATGTAGCAGGTGAAAGAGGTGTATCCTCAGAGGGTGCAATTACCTGTGACTCCCTAGCAAGCGGTGTGGGAAAATTTTCATGTACCACATCCTTCACTGGGTCAATGTGAGGGCAGAATTTCTGTTGGTTCTCCAACTCACCAGAGTCATCGCTAGGCATTGCTGAAGACAATATCTGATCTACATGTCTCCTCCATGTCTGCTTGTCTCTAGTTTCAACAATGTATGAGACAGGACCAGTTTGTGCAAGAATTTTTGCATGTACCCACCTTGATCCTTTCCCATAATTACGAGCAAGAACCCAATCACCCCTGTTGAAACTTCTGTGTTTTACTTTACACCGCCGCTCCACCTGCCTTTGCTGTTGTGAGGAGACAATCTGCTTGGTTTCAGATGGTCTCAGCAGGTCCAGTCTGGTTCGTAGTTGACGTTTCAACAATGCTGTAGCAGGAGAGACTTTTGTGACTGCGTGTGGTGTATTCCTATAAGCCAAGAAGAAAGTATGCAATCTTTGATTTAAGGAACCCTTATCCTGCGATGCTTTCAGAGCCTTTTTTAGAGTCTGTACGAAACGTTCAGCCAGACCATTTGTAGATGGATGGTATGGTGCAGATTTGATGTGTCGTATACCATTCATTTGTAGGAAGGACTGGAACTCTTCTGACACGAATTGGGGGCCATTGTCACTTACAAGCTGCTGTGGTATGCCAAAACGATTGAATACCGATCTGAGCTCTTCGATGGTTTTCTCGGAAGATGTGCCATTCATAATGGCTACCTCTGGCCATTTGCTGTGAGCATCAACCATCACCAAAAACATGTGGTTCTTTATTGGTCCTGCAAAGTCGATATGTATTCTTTGCCATGGGTCCTCTGGGAATTCCCATGGATGCAGGGGAGCTAATTGTGGCATGTTTCTAACATTTTGGCAATCTGTACAGCCCCTTGCTTCCTCCTCTATCTCTGCATCTATGCCAGGCCACCAAAAGTAGCTACGGGCTATCTCTTTCATCCTGACTACTCCTGCGTGGCCTGCATGAAGTTCTTTCAGCAGGAGTTTCCTTAGAGGTGGGGGTATAATGACACGAAAACCCCACAGTATACAGCCAGACTGTACTGTGAGCTCATCATGCCGACTCAGAAAGGGTTTGCAGTTTTCTGTCATCTCTCCTCTTTTACCATGAGAGATCCAGGTCAAAACTTCTGACAAAACTGGGTCAGTTCTAGTGAATCGTTTAACCTGAGCCGCCGTGACTGGAGCACTTTGCACTTCCTTGAAGTAGAAGATGTCAGCTTGACTGCCCTCAGGTGGCGTGTCTGGCAGAGGCAACCTGGACAGTCCATCTGCATTACAGTGATGTTCAGATCTCCTGTATTTGATGTCATACTGATGCGCTGACAATAGCAGAGCCCAGCGCTGCATGCGGTTTGCCGCCAATGAGGGAATGCCTGTTTGAGCGCCAAAGATAGATGTAAGTGGCCTGTGGTCAGTGAGCAGAGTAAATTTACGTCCAAACAAGTACTGGTGGAACTTTTTTTACACCAAATACAATTGCCAAAGCTTCTCGTTCGATTTGTGCGTAATTACTCTCAGCAGAGTTTAGAGTCCTTGATGCAAAAGCGATTGGTCTTTCTTCGCCGGATGCCATCACATGTGAAAGTACGGCGCCAACGCCATATGGAGACGCATCACATGCCAACTGTATGGGTAAAGAAGGGTTGTAATGTGTGAGGACCTTGAATTGTGTCAATACACTTTTCACATCTTTGAATGCCTTTTCGCATCTGTTAGACCATACCCATTGTTTAGACTTGTTCAGTAATTCATGTAGAGGACGAAGCGTACTGGCCAGGTTTGGCATGAACTTTGCATAGTATGTTAGGAGCCCTAGGAAAGACCTCAGCTGGCTTATGTTCCTTGGAGATGGTGCATCCACAATAGCCTTTACCTTTGATGGTGCTGTGTGGAGACCAGTGCTGTCGATAACATGTCCCAGATATTCGATGGTAGGTTGAAAGAATTCGCATTTATCTTTCTTGACCCGAAGACCATACTCCTTTAACCGCTGCAAGGTCTCATTTAAGTTCCTGAGATGCTCCTCATCATCTTTTCCTGTAATTAACAGGTCATCAAGATAACATTGTACTCCATTCAAACCACTCAGGATCTGGTCCATGGCCCGTTGGAACAGTGCTGGAGCCGAAGTTATCCCGAATGGTAGCCGCTGATATCGGTAGAGGCCCTTGTGAGTAACAATGGTCAGCAGCTCTTGTGAAACAGGATCTACCTGCATTTGAAGGTAAGCTTGACATAAATCTATTTTGCTGAATTTCTGACCCCCTGATAATCCAGCAAAAAGATCTTCGATTAATGGCAAGGGGTACTGTTCTACAGTTAGCACAGGATTGACCGTGACTTTAAAATCACCACAAATTCGGACAGTTCCATCTTTTTTTAACACCAGAACAATGGGCGTGGCCCACTCACTCACACTCACTTTCTTAAGTACTCCGGTTTCCTCCAAGCGGGCCAATTCCGTTTCCACCTTCGGCTTTATTGCGTAAGGAACAGGGCGCGCTTTCAAGGACTTTGGGTTACTGTCATGTTTAATGACCAGCTTTACTGTAATGTCTTTCATGTTTCCTAGTTCCTCTTTGAACACCTCTGCATGCTTTCTCAGAATGTTTTGCAAACTGGTAGACTCTTTTGCGATTAAGTGCACTTCTTGCCAGTTTAGCTTTATTTTCTCTAGCCATGCTCGGCCCATTAATGCTGTGTGGCTGCTTCCTTTCACAATATATAATGGTAATTTTACCTTCTGTTTATTTAGCTCCACAGTTATGTCCACAACTCCTGAAAGAGGTACCATCTCTCCAGTGTATGATTTCAGGGTTAGGTTTGTTTCCTTAGGTCGGAGGTGTGGCCATTTTTCTCTGTACGTCGACTCTGCCACCAGTGATACCGCTGCGCCTGTGTCCACTTGCATGGGAATAGCCTGTCCCTCCAGCAGTGGTGTTACCCAGTACCCATCAGAGTTTGAAGACACAGACATAATATGTGAGAACTCATTTTCATCGGATTCATATTCTTCTTTTCCTGTATTCTCCACTTGATTTACATTTTTCTTCGTTGTTTTCCTGATATAATCTTTCCTAGGTTCAGTAAGTTTGGATGAGTTTACTTTCCCTGTTGCAATCAGCTTTTTACTTTGGCATGCACGCTCGATGTGCCCTTTTTTTCCACAATTTCTACAGTCTTTATCTTTAAACCAGCATTCATGTGCTGAATGACGACTTTTTCCACAGCGGTAGCATGCTTTCTTAGGCTCCTGTTTCATTTTCTCACTGTACACTTTGTTTACATGACTGGATGTGCTTAACTCTTGTGCTTCTTTAGCAGCCATTTCCATGGATACACTGATTTCCATTGCACGTTCCAATGTGAGATTACTTTCACAAAGAAGTCTTTTTTGTATTGTTTCACTACGTAGGCCACAAACAAATCTGTCTCTTATTGTGTCATTCAGTGTTGTACCAAATTCACAGTGCTCTGATAATCGCTTCAATACAGCAACAAATTGTGCAATTGATTCTCCCTCTAACTGATTACGTTTATGAAAGCGGAATCTTTCAGCAATGATGAGGGGTTTCGGTGCATAATGTTCTTGCAGCAATGCTACAATATCCTTAAATGAGCGATCACCAGGCTTATCTGGCTGGACTAGACTGCGTAATAAATTATACGTCTTACTGCCCATTACACTGAGGAAAGTTGGTACTAAAACCTCATCTTTTATTCCGTTAGCCTGAACGAAATAATCAAATCGCTCAGTATATGAGCTCCATTGCTCTACAGTTTCATCATAAGAGCCGATTTGCCCTACTAGACCAGCCATTTCCTTTAGTCTTCTTTTATTTCTTTTACTCACGCTGCTTTTTGTTGTTGTTGCTTTCTTTCCTTCCCGCGCCGATGTGTGTCGTCGTCGTGATGTGCGGCCGTTGTACTTTTTTATTTTCGTTTTGTTCGTGAATGATTTTCCCTCCGTTAGCAATCGCGTGTTGCTAACATAGGCTAAATAACAGGCGTCTTTGAGTGACGCGGAAGATCGTTTATCCTCGTCGCCAGTTTTGTTACATCTCTCATGGATGTAAGTGCGCTGCACTTAAGCGATGACACGGACACAAAACTTATGCAACAGAACTCTTTACTGAATATTGCGGATATACAGGAGACATGCTACAATGTCATACTGCGCAGACGCAGGATCTCGCTGAGCGTCCCATATGGAACATCATAAGGCTCAAAATGCGTTACACCTGAAGCCACAGTACACAACACGCTCGTCTCTCGAGTCCTCTATCGGGTCCGAGTCACGCGTTCCTCACAGGCCAATCATACATGTTTAGAGCCGGAAAAAGAATTGAACCGCTCATCTCTCGACTCCTCGGGTTTGAGTCATTCTGTCACGTAAACAACGAACGATCATGGCTCCTATCGGCTCAGACTGTGCATTGATTAAGATTATATGTGACTGTCAGTGTAACGTAAAAGAACCCCTGACATTTAAAGGTATGAAGAGGTGAGCTGAGCAAAGAGACAACATGCCCTCATAGACAAAAGAGCAGGTAAACATTGAATTATTATTTTCTCCTTCTTATAGTATTCTAGTTATGACATTTGTCGTGTGATCAACCTTTTGGGTTAGTTGTAGATGTGTTTGGAAGCAATTCGTAACATTTTAATAATATTTTGGCAAATTGAACCAAATGAACGAAATGACTCGAAGAAAAGATTCGTTCATCTTGATGAAAGAGACTCAAAGATCTGAGTCAGTAAAATGATCCGAACTTCCCATCACTACGGCCCACCTCAGTCGACGACTGCCTATATTAAAATAACGTTATTTCCAATTCAGTTTCTAATGACATTAACACGTCTTTTTCAAGGACACAGCTGCTTTAGAACTTCAAATGTTTTTCCTAAATATGAGAACATTAATTCTTTATAGATATCCAGTCCTTTGTAACGATTGAAATTTACCCCTACATATAACCCAAACAGTATTTTATGTCTTAACACTAAAAATGTCCGGTGAGGTTCGAACTCAGATCGGCGGCGTTGTAATGCAATATGCTAACCACTAGACCAAGATGGGGTTGTTAAGGTTATGTGTTCGTTATAAAGAATACGTATTGCACTGTTATCTGCTTCTATTGATGTCTACTCTTTTTCTCCTCTTTTTAGATTTCTGATCAAGTTATGTCAGATTTATTAATGTAGTGAATCATCTGATTTTCATTGAGCAGGAGTAATATTCATTAATATTAATTAATATTCACTAAGGTGCTACTGTTTGGGGTGGAATTATTGTTGGATCATCATTAACCTGCGGGCTGCATTTTGCTCACGGGGCTGCGAGAAAATAAATAAAAAGAGCGGGGCTGCCGCAAAATGATGAATAAAAATAGTGTGGCTATGGTCAAATAAATAAATAAAAAGTGCAACTGCTGAGAGTGCAAGCAGCTAGGGACACCGGCCCTCGCGGCCAAAAAACAGACCGGCCCACTGGGAATTCTCTCTGTGCTCCTGATTAGCCAATCTGGGCCTGTTCATGCAGGTGAGTGGGCTTGACAAACCACCTGAAATCATTCTGTGAGCTTCTGTTTGAAGAATGTGGACATTTAAACTGCCACTCATGACAAAAATGAACATGTCTCTTTAGGCTGAATACTAGTATCTTAAAAAATAGTAAATCAATTATTATGTTCTGTCATTATGACAAAGGTAAAATAAATTAGTTAATAGAAATGAGTTATTAAAACTATTATGTCTAGAAATGTGATTAAACTAAATCATCTTTCCGTTAAACAGAGATTGGGTGAAAATAAAAAAAATATATATACAGGGGGGCTAATAATTCTGACTTCACCTGCAAGTCACAAACTATTTCCAAGCAATTTACTCAACTGTGCCCTTTCTATTGGTATTTATTTGTAATTCTCCTGAAGCATTTAAAAGAAATGCCTCAGACAACATTGCTTAATGAACAACTTGTGCAATAAATGCTATGCAAGAACATTTTGCTCTTGGTTTCTTGTGATATGGCATGTCAACAGAGGGAGTAGTGCTCTTTAAAAAGCCATAAAGAGCTTTGGGGGTTGGAAAGCAGAAAGAGAGGTCAAGGGTTTTCCTCCAACCCGCTCTGACACTGCAGGGAAGGTACATCACGTGTACACGGGGTATCCCATGCGTGCGACTCTATGCAACTTCAATAAACCGGTATGACATTAAAATATTTTCCACTTGCAGTCGCTATCAGTGTCGAAACGTGAGCAATTATGTAGGTCAGCGGTGTTAATGCAAGTTTGTGCTGAACTGTTAAATCAATTCAGCAGCGACCATTACCGATGAACTCATAACATTAACACATAACATATTAAACCCTCCAGTCATTGTGATCATGACAAAACTCTGGTACAATACCTTCAGTCACAATCTGTCAAATAAAAAGTCTCCGCCCAATGAACTCGCATGCCTTCACAAAATAAACATTAGTGAAGTTAGAGCTGTGTGGGCAACGTCGATGACATACAAAACATTCTGTGCAAATATAAGACTTAAGAGAGATTTGGAGACTTTTGACAAACGTAAAACAAGGAAAGAGCAGAGCTATGCAGAACTGCACTTGTCAAACAACACCTGCAGCCTGCAATTGGCATGTTTGCTCATGTACTGCTGAAAAGTCAGGACTCAGCAAACATTTAGTAAACACAAATAGTCTGTGCTAGCCATGGTAATCTACTTGAAACAATCTATTATGATGAAGACTTTACTAAATGTACAGATTTCTGATTTGGATTCTTAATCATTTCAAATGTCTGGATATGGTTTATGCAGATATAGACATTTGTAGATATGGTAGTATACAATAAGTTGGCACTACTTAAATTCTCACTTCCTGCATGCTTGAGCAAAACAAAATCCCTAAAGGTCTGATTACATTTTTATTGTATAATATTTATGTATTTAATTTAATGGAATTTAATTGTATTTTATTATTTAATTGATTTTAAATACTATTTTAATAATTTATTTATTTACTATTTTTATTATTTAATATTTAATTTAATTTTATGTTATTTTATTATTTATTTAATATTTTATTATTCATTTTACGTTTTATTTATTTGTATTATTTATTTAAAACATTTATTTTATTTTGTTATTTTATTTATATAAATTTTTAATTTATTTTTATATTATTATTATATATTATTCAGAATTTAATTTAAATATTTAATTGATTTTATTTATTATGTTCAAGTATTTATTTATTTTATATTTTTAATTATTTTATATTAATTTCATTTTATGTTATTTTATTTATTTTGTAAATATTTTATTATTTTTTATTTAATTGCATTTGTTTATTTGATATTTTTTATTTTATTTATTTTTATTTCATTTACTTATTTTTTATTCATTTTAATTTAATTTAATTTAATTTAACACTTTTTGCTGTCATTATTAAAAGGGATAGTGTACCCCAAAAACTGTATGAGTTCTTTCTTCTGCTGATAAAAAAGCATATATTTTGATAGGAAACCATGGGACATTGACTTTGTATTTTGTTTCTACCACTGTAAACATGTAAAAGGCTACCAGTTTGCAAAATTCTTCAAAATATCTACTTCTGAGTTCCACAGAAAAAAAGAAAAGCATAAATGTCTGGAACCCCTTGTGGGGGAAAAACTGTGAGCAAATTGTATTTTGTGTAAGTTATCCCTTTAATAAATCCATGTAAATTTAAGTAATTAATACAAAAAATAAAAAAAAAAATAAAAAAATATATATATAAATATATATATATATATATATATATATATATATATATATATATATATATATATATATATATATATATATATATAAATAAATAAATATATATATATATATATATATATATATATATATATATATATATATATATATATATATATATATACCAAAATAATTTTACATTTCATGATTTAGCACTTTTTTTTCCAGTGTATTGTCGTTCAGAAATATTCTTCTGGATATAAATTACCAAGTGAAAATTACCATATCACCCCAATGTTATCCTCCTTACACTAGCTCCCTGTTAAGTTCCATATTAACTAAATATTGCTACATTCAAATCTGCTTTTTAAGATCTCAAAACTTAGGGCTTCTGGTAATACCCAGAATATCAAAGTCTACTAAAGGAGGTCGAACCTTTTCATTTATGTCTTCTAAACTCTGGAATAGCCTTCCTGAAAATTTCTAGGCTCAGACAGACACTATCCGTTGAAAACTAATAAACACCCCTTTCGTAAAACATACACACAATGCATCACATAATGGTATGGTAGATGAGTGTACTCCATGCAGGTGAGTGAGCTTGATAAACCACCTGTAGAACACAGTAAAGTTTTTACAGTCATCCTTAAAACACAAGGGCTCAGTTTGACACATATCCATCACCAAAAGGGTAAACAATATATCTTTTTTTTTTTTTTTTGTCACCAAATCCATAACCCAGCTACAAATTCTTTAGGCTACGTGACAACTGTGGTTTCTGATTTCTGGCATGGAACGCAATATTGTTTTAGAGGGATTTTAGCTCTTACAGGTGAGACGGCACGCAGCCTCATGGGTGATGAAACTGGGCAACAAGCCAAACTTTATCTGGCAGTAAAGAGAGCCTGACAAATGCAGATAGCGTGCGACACGACAAGACTTAACGTCTGCAACAACACGCTCATCATCACCCCGAGGTGTAAAGGATAAAAGTCAACCTCTCGATAATGTGAAGCCCTGTAGATCAACATATGCAACCAGGCGCCAATGGAAATATGTAAACTCTTGAGTTTATACCAATCCAGAGAATTGCAATTAATGTAAATATTAGTGTAATACTTTAATGTAGAACTTTTGTTAACTCTGAAACTTCCAACTAATGCAAATTGGTAAAATCTAATGAAAACTGTCAAATCTCCCTCGTGCATGTTTTGAAAGATTTAACTTCTGTCAATCTTGAAAATTACAGATTTAATCTTTAACTTTGTCAAACCTAGAACTTGCAACTAATCCAAATAGTTGAAATATTGAATCGTATGAAAATCCTGAAATTTGCAACTATTGGCCTGTTTCCACTGTGGTATTGTATGGTGCGGTACAGGTCACTTATATCAGATTTGTGTTTTCACTGTTAAAAGGGTACCCATTTTGGTGGGCATGGTGTACGACAAAGTTTCAATCAACTTCATTCTCACCCGAGAAAATGTCTAGTAAAGCTGTGCTGGTTGTTCACATATTATATAAGAAGCTCTTCTCACAACACAGATGCTTTATACACAATTACTTATGTATAAATGTTCATTACTAACCTTTCTATGAACATGATTTGATTATAACTGCAGATCAATGATGCGAAATAGCCTACTGTAACGTCTGCGATTATATAAAATAAATAAATGCATCATATATGGTATCAATTACAGAAAAACTACACACAACATACATTTAGTCCTTATTTGGGTTCAAAAACAACACAAAACATATAGTCCACATTCAGTGCAAACCTCTCATTTGTATCTTTAAACATCACCAGCACATGTAACCTCTGTTAAAGAGTATTTCCGTCCTTCCGAGTTCATAATAGTCCAAAAGTAATGATAATATCAAACATGGCAGTTTGTTCATGTTTGCTGAAAAAATAATTTGCTCCTGTTTTTTTTTTTTTTTTCCAGCTTCTCCTTTGTTTTTTCACGCTTTACTCTAACGTTTGTTCATTCTTCACAGGATTGGATGTCAGAAGCACTTCAATAATCATGCGCACGTTATTAGCAGCTCAAGAAGTTCGATATTTCAAATATAGACGTGCACACGAGTGCAACTGAGAAAGCAAACCCGCTCACGATTTATACGTGCTCGTGAAAAAAACTACAGGGTAAAGGGTAGAATCTGTCCTTCTTGGCTTTATGGCTGTTCATTAAGACAAAGACAAGGTTTGAGCTCAGGTTGTCCATGGCTCTTTATTATATGTATATATTGTTACGAAGTAATGTCTCGGCTGTGTATTTAAAACATGGCTGTTGCTTTGTTTTCAATCTGGCCTGTCCACAAGCGAGTGACGTATCTCTGTAAACCAATAGCATTCAGCTGCGCTTTAGCCCTGCCTTTTGATACCCTTTTGCCATGCTAGGTACCCTTTGCAAAGGGTATCCAAAAAGTGGTACGGTTCACTTTTAGGTATCTTTTGATAGTGGAAACGGCCTTAAAAGCATACCAAACTGAACCGTACCATACCTGTCACGTTAGGCGTGATCAAAACAAAAGCAAAACAGGAACAAAAAGATAGCGGATTCAAGTGCAGATTTATTTACAGTGCAAAAAACATAAAACAAGGCGTTCAAAGTACAAATAAACCACAAAATCAGAAACCAAAACAGAGACAAGGCTCAGGAAACAAAACTCGAAAAACTAGACTAAGCAAAAATACAAAAACACGATCAAGAACAAACAACTAAGAATATCAGACTTACTGCACGACTGGGATCAAGACAGACAAGGTAGACAACGACGCGATGACAAACATAGGTGGAATGGTAGAATATATAGTCCAGATAATCAACGGTAACACAAAACAGATGAGATGACGGGTCAGTGTAAGTGTTCCGGTGTATGCGCGTGGGATGTATGAGAATGTAGTTTTTTCCCTGGGGCACTGTAGCGCCTACAAGTCCTAGAGCGCTACAGCGCCCTCAGGTGGTCACAGACGGATGTGACATTACCCCCCCTCTAAAGAGCGGCTTCCAGACGCTCCCAGACTGGTTCCAAGAGGGGGGGCGGAGCGGAGCAGGAACAAAGGGAGGGATGGGAGGGCCAGATCAGGGTCAGGCAGTGGGTCAGGCACCCCAGCAGGAAGCCAGGGTGCGGCCGGTGAATCTGTCCCAAGTAGTGGGAAGGACCACCAGGGAGGGTCGGGAGGGATGACCCATGGATGATCCCGCAGGAGACACAAGGCAGGGGGTTTTAGGAGAGCCGGCTGGAGAGGCAACTGGACTGGAGCAGGCGGAACTGGAGGCAGCTGGGCAGGAGCCGGCGGGACTGGAGGCAGCTGGGCAGGAACCGGCGAGGCTGGAGGCAGCTGGGCAGGAGCCGGCGGGACTGGAAGCAGCTGGGCAGGAGCCGGCGGGACTGGAAGCAGCTGGGCAGGAGCCGGCGGGACTGGAGGCAGCTGGACTGGAGCCGGCGGAACTGGAGGCAGCTGGACTGGAGCCGGCGGGACTGGAGGCAGCTGGACTGGAGCCGGCGGGACTGGAGGCAGCTGGACTGGAGCCGGCGGGACTGGAGGCAGCTGGACTGGAGCCGGCGGGACTAGAGGCAGCTGGACTGGAGCCGGCGGGACAGGAGGCAGCTGGACTGGAGCCGGCGGGACAGGAGGCAGCTGGACTGGAGCCGGCGGGACAGGAGGCAGCTGGACTGGAGCCGGCGGGACTGGAGGCAGCTGGACTGGAGCCGGCAGGGCATGGAGCCGGACTGGGACCGGCAAGGCAAGACGTCTGGGAGGTGCCGGCAGGGCAAGACGTCTGGATGGCGTTGGTAATGCCAGGAGCCGGGCTGGGACCGGCAGGGCGAGGAGCCGGGTTGGGGCCGGCAGGGCAAGACGTCTGGGTGGTGCCGGCAGGGCGAGGAGCTTGAGTGGCGCCGGTAAAGCCAGGAGCCGGACTGGAACCGGCATTGAACTGCGCTCTGGGGCTGGAGCCGACAGGGCGAGGAGCCTGGGTGGCGCCGGCAGGGCGAGGAGCTTGAGTGGCGCCGGTAAAGCCAGGAGCCGGACTGGAACCGGCATTGAACTGCGCTCTGGGGCTGGAGCCGACAGGGCGAGGAGCCTGGGTGGCGCCGGCAGGGCGAGGAGCCTGGGTGGCGCCGGCAGGGCGAGGAGCCTGGGTGGCGCCGGCAGGGCGAGGAGCCTGGGTGGCGCCGGCAGGGCGAGGAGCCTGGGTGGCGCCGGCAGGGCGAGGAGCCTGGGTGGCGCCGGCAGGGCGAGGAGCCTGGGTGGCGCCGGCAGGGCGAGGAGCTTGGGTGGCGCCGGTAAGGCCAGAAGCCAGACTGGAACCGGCATTGGACTGCGCTCTGGGGCTGGAGCCGACACTGGCGGGCGCTCTGGGGCTGGAGCCGACACTGGCGGGCGCTCTGGGGCTGGAGCCGACACTGGCGGGCGCTCTGGGGCTGGAGCCGACACTGGCGGGCGCTCTGGGGCTGGAGCCGACACTGGCGGGCGCTCTGGGGCTGGAGCCGACACTGGCGGGCGCTCTGGGGCTGGAGCCGACACTGGCGGGCGCTCTGGGGCTGGAGCCGACACTGGCGGGCGCTCTGGGGCTGGAGCCGACACTGGCGGGCGCTCTGGGGCTGGAGCCGACACTGGCGGGCGCTCTGGGGCTGGAGCCGACACTGGCGGGCGCTCAGGGCTGGAGCCGACACTGGCGGGCGCTCTGGGGCTGGAGCCGACACTGGCGGGCGCTCAGGGCTGGAGCCGACACTGGCGGGCGCTCTGGGGCTGGAGCCGACACTGGCGGGCGCTCTGGGACATGGGCAGTCCTCTTCCTGTGCCTCCTTCGTCTGGTGGTTTGAGAAGGGAGAGTGTTGTGATCAGGAGAGGGATCTTGCTCTGGAGCTGGAGCCGACCCTGGCGGGCATTCTGGGGCTGGAGCCGACACTGGCGTTCCACACAGTTCTAGCAGGCTCTCCAGAGGCTCCGAAAAGGGTGGTCTCCGAACAGCCCGACGCGGATAAGCCCGCAACTCCAGTCCAGCCTCTCTCCTCCTTCCCTTAGACAAATCAGCTGGCCCCGAAAATATCCCTCTCTGTTGCCCTTCACTCAGGCCTCCCTCCTGAGGGTTCTCCTCTTTCAGGGCAACAGAGAGAGGGGAGCCAGAGATCAATAAGGCTGCCTCAATGAACCGATACAGGTTCCAGTCCTCCTCATACGGTGGCATTTGGGAACGGACTGGATCCAAAAGTCCTCCCCGGAAAAACATCATAAGCAATAAGTCACTATGAGAGCTCTTCGGGGCTAGCTCCAAAAACTCCTTGATATATCGCTCAATTGAGCGATTACCTTGTTTTATACGCACTATAAGGCTATCTGCTGAATCCATTTGTGATCGCGTCGTTCTGTCACGTTAGGCGTGATCAAAACAAAAGCAAAACAGGAACAAAAAGATAGCGGATTCAAGTGCAGATTTATTTACAGTGCAAAAAACATAAAACAAGGCGTTCAAAGTACAAATAAACCACAAAATCAGAAACCAAAACAGAGACAAGGCTCAGGAAACAAAACTCGAAAAACTAGACTAAGCAAAAATGCAAAAACACGATCAAGAACAAACAACTAAGAATATCAGACTTACTGCACGACTGGGATCAAGACAGACAAGGTAGACAACGACGCGATGACAAACATAGGTGGAATGGTAGAATATATAGTCCAGATAATCAACGGTAACACAAAACAGATGAGATGACGGGTCAGTGTAAGTGTTCCGGTGTATGCGCGTGGGATGTATGAGAATGTAGTTTTTTCCCTGGGGCACTGTAGCGCCTACAAGTCCTAGAGCGCTACAGCGCCCTCAGGTGGTCACAGACGGATGTGACAATACCACTCAGTAGAAACAGCCCATAATGTAAATTTGTGAAATCTATCGAAAAGCTGTGAAGTCTTGAAATTATTTGAATGTTTTGAAATATGGAACTTCTGTCATTCTTGAAAGCTACTATAAATGGGTGTATTCTTTAATTTACACCAATGAAGACATTTTCAATGGATTTGCTCCTTAGTGGACTCTCGTTAGAGATTATTAAACCACACTGAACTGAGCTAAACTGAACTAAACTTAAACCCTGAAAACTGGACTGACACTGTTTCAATTTACTATAATATTCTATGTGAAGCTGTTTTGACACAATGTACATTGTATAAGCGCTTTAGAAATAAAAGTGAATTGAATTTAATTGAGAAGTAAAAAGAAATATCATAATATCTTAAACTAAAGTTAATCAAGTTTCAACTTTATTTTTAACGTCATACAAGCGGTTTTAAGTTAACAAACAAGTTAAGTTAACAAACAAGACATTATTAATTATTAAAAGAGATTTGTTTGTCAGTTGGTTACTGTATGTAGTAATAAACTCAAAGCTAAACCATCACTTCGCTCCCAAGTTCAGCGAAATCTGAGCCATGAATCAGGGAAATTAAATTCTGAGTAACCGTGAGACAAAACGCTTCTGGATGTTCAAGCTTACTGAAAACTCACCGTCAGCACTCGCATCTAATTGCATTCTAGCTCCGCCCAGTACAGTTTTTACTCGGGGAAGCCCTTTTATAGCTGTGGTAGGTACAGGATAAAGACTCCTCAGAGCCATTAACTATCATTTATGATACCCTCCAAAGAAATATGAGCTCCTAAAACTCAAAGTTTCAAAATTCCCCCCGTGGACAAACATATCTGCAATGATGATAGAACAGCAGCAGACTGAGTCACAAAAACTGAGAAAGACATTTCAGAAAGAGTCATTAAATTCTCAGGTGAGCTGAAGGGGGGGAAAGGAGAAAAGTTACCTGTCTCCAGTAAACTCTAGGGAATACTAAAGTGCCTATAAGCAAAATATGACTCCATGAAGACAATCTCCCATTCTTAAACTGATATTAGAGAACTCCAATGCTCCTGCTGCTGTTTAATAATGCCTTTATGTAAGGAATATTGATTCCTTAAGTTTGTGAACAATTCATTTATTTGATTTATTGTTTGCTGCAAAGTTTGCGTAGCATTAATATGACAATTTAGACTGATACAGACAACTGATAACTTAAATGCAGATAATCAATATGTATGATTTAATTGTTTCATTTTCCAAATCCTCATAGTCAGCAGCATGCGTCTAAAGGGTGGAAAAATCTGATAATGTATGACCAATATCATTTAACGATATCCAAAGTGATCAGCCTACAAACCATTAAGTCTTCTGTTGGACATTTTTTGTCAAATATATTTATATTTCTTTTATGCCAAAATTTATGTTCCATGAAGATCTTTCATCAAGTTCCAACAGTAAATATTATTTAAAGAGTTTTGGATAGTACAAAGTAAGTTTATTTCCAGTATATAGCACAATTCATAGACAATAGTAATTCAAAGTGCTTTCATAAACAAGATTAACAGAAACAAGAAAATAATAACAAATTATATAAAAAAAATAAATAAATATATATATATATATATATATATATATATATATATATATATATATATATATATATATATATATATATATATCAAAAGCAGATTAAATTGAAAAAGAAAAGAAAGACCTAGTGCGATCTGTCGGACATAGCACATTGCTCATTCAGTAAAACAGGACAAGCACAGGACAAGCAAAACAGGTGTGCTTTCAGTCTTGATTTGAGTGTACCTAATGTTGGAGCACATCTGATCATTTCTGGAAGCTGACTCCAGCAGCAGGAGTGCAATAGCTGAAGGCGGATTCACCCAGCTTTGACTGCACTCTTGGGATTTCTAATTTACTTGATTGTAATGATCTGAGTGATTCGGTTTATATTCAGTGAGCATCTCTGTAGTGTATTGAGGTCCTAGGCCATTTATTGATTTAAACACTGGTAACAATACATTAATATCTATTCTGAATGTAACTGGTAGTCAGTGTAAAGACCTGAGGACAGGTTGGTTGTGCTCTGATTTTCTGGTTCTGGTCAGAATCCTGGCTGCAACGTTCTGGATGAGCCGCAACTGTCTGACTGTCTTTTTGGAAAGACCAATGAGGCGGCCATTACAGTAATCCACCATGCTGCTGATAAAAGCATGAACAAGTTTCTCCAAGTCTTCACTCGAAACAAAGCATCTAATTCTTGCAACATTTGAGATGATAGTGTGCCGATTAGTAATATGCATAAAGCATGTCAATTGAACATTTTTTTTCCAGTATTTTTTTCTCAACATATAGATTTTATTAAACCTCTAGATTCATTCATTCATTCATTCATTCATTCATTCATTCATTCATTCATTTGGCTTTGTCCTATAATAATCAGAAGTCACCACAGCAGAATGAACCACCAACTATTCCAGGATTTGTTTCACGCAGCGAATGCCCTTCCAGCTGCTACCCACATGCATACACTACAGCCAATTTTGTTTACACAATTCACCTATATAAGATGGGGGAAACCAGAGCACTCAGGGGAACCCACGCCAACACAGGGAGAACATGCAAACTCCACACAGAAATGCCAACTGAACCAGCCGGGGCCCTAACCAGTGACCTTCTTGCTGTGAGGTGACAGTGCTAGCCACTAAACCACCTTGGTTTTATCACTGAAAACCATGTCCTCAATTGTAACACTATATGCTAATTTCAAATGGGGTAACTCCACAGAAAACTTGAATTAACTGAAGCACCCCATTCAAGATCATGTGACTGAAAGGGGCGCTGCTTTCAGTTTTGGGCCCTATTACTGAATATTTGAGGTCTCGAACAAACAACCATCTTGCTGCGAGACGACAGTCTTGAAGTCATTTAAAGCAAGTCATTTTACTCGGCGGCCATCTTTAAAACACCTCTCGGACATTCTGTTTGAATGGGGAAACATTAAATTCTCCTAACTACTAGCCAAGCTTATGTTTAAATGCCATATTATGAGCAACCAATACAATTAAACAACAGCTATATATTTAGTTTCATTCCTAAATGTTCATATTACACAAAATCTGCAGCAACCCATGTCTGATCCAAGCCCCTCTCCCAGAGAATTGTCATTCTATAGCGATCACTGATTGGCTCCTGTACTAGAGGGTGGGCTTTATTCGCCATATTGACAGTTACACATTTCCCCATTCAAAAGTATGAGTGACATGTCTTGTGTATTCTTTAGGCTGTTTCTCAATATGCATTCTTGTCTGTACTTGCGTTCTTGTGTCCTCGTGAAACATCATCAACCGTCCCCGAAGTATGTTTCAATTCAAAGTTCACATCTTGCAGATAAAATTCCCGCTTGTGTACTTGCTCCGCCTCTTTTGCCAAGGATGCATAGAGAGGTGACTTGTGCAAACTTGCGAAGCACATGTATCCCAGAATGCATTCCCGCAAAACCAGTGAAAGCTAATGACGAATTAAAAATACTCCTCTTTTGTGTCACAAAATAAAGTTTTAAGAGTTTTTCAGGCAAGAATGTGGTTGTTTTTAACTCGAATCGGCAGTTTGTTTATAAAGATTTTTCATCTCATTTTTGGCAATGTGCCTCCTTATGTGGACTCTGATCCCCAGTTTGTCAGCAGGAGCTTCTTCATCACCTCCCCCGCTGAGAGCAGCTTTACATCAGCCAGTCCATCACGCATGTATCGCTGGATTGCATCTCTCCATTGTAGTTAAAACATGATATTTAATACATCTTGCGCATGTCTAACGGATAGTCTTCCCAGGTAGCAAAGAATTCTGGCCCAGATTTGGCATAAAGCTTGCACAGCAGGCATTCGTCCGGCACTGGCATACAGCACGTGGACCAACCATGGCCCATGTTTGGCCGAGGTGGCACCGTCTTACAGGCGGCACTTGAGACTTGGGCCAGATATCAAATGTAGTTTGTGGCCCAGATGTTAAAATGTGTATGTGTATGTAAACTTTGGCCTATCTTGACCTACTTTTAAAATACATTAAAGTTATTTTTGAGTAAAGAAAAAATTGTATCAATCAGGTTGCTTTAAGAAAAAGCCCAGCCACAGAGCAAAAAGCTTCATGGGTTTATAAAAAACATTGACACACCAACTATTTGGCCCAGTTATGGGTTATTAACTTAGCTGAGACTTGGGCCCGACGTGGTCCATATTTTTCTCTTGTATGGAAGCCAGACTTGGTCCAGTCATGTACCGTAATTCACTGTGGCATGTGGGCCAAGTCAAATGCTGATGGTGTGGGCCAGATTTAGGCCAGATACATTTTGCTATTTGGCTTTGGTCATTTAAATCTATTATTTGTTCTCAGGTGAATTATTTTGGCAGTGTTATTTTGTTACCTTATATAATTGTCTTTAATTATGTTACCGTGGTGTAGCAGGTTTGTCTTTCCTTGTCTTTGTTTACCAAATTGCTTAACGTTATCTTTATTTCTTATTTTTCCCGTCTTGTACTTTATACTTGTATAATGTCCATTGTAGTTTAATAAATCTGCAATGAGTCTGTGTAAAATAACACATTTCACTTCATATTTATGGTTATTTACGTTTATATTTTTTAAAATCAAAAATATAATTTATAATGCTTATATAATATATATATATATATATATATATATATATATATATATATATATATATATATATATATATATATATATATATATATATATATATATATAAATAATTATAGGGCCTCGCTTTATATAATTAAATTATTTTATTGTTAATGCACAGTGAATCCGATGAATCCATGGTGAGGTAAGTGACATTATAAAGTACACTTCTGTTCCATTTGAAGTACCCGACTTGTGTCCTCAAGTCCTCGGTAGTTCATTCTTCCAAATGTGAACTTGGTAGGTCTGAACTTACAAGGACGCAAGTTCGAACTTTGATTACTTGGTATTGAGAAACAGCCATTGTCTTTGGTGTTAACCACTGAGCCACCATGCTGCTACCCTCACATTCCAGATCTTCAAACAATTGTATTGATTATTAATTTTAGAATTAAATATAAAGCAAATTCGATCACTCGTAAGTGAGCAGACAGTAACGAAATCACACAATTATTCATGATAATATTCATAAAACTTTGTCATCATATACAGCTACTCAGCCTTCTAACAAAAACAGAACGCTCGCATTGACTACAAACAGGTTTTTCTTCATTTTCAGAAATCAGTTTTTAGCTGAAGAAACAAATCTGTATATCAGCACTTCTCCATATTCGAGAAATCCCACTTGACAGCACAAAAAAACAGCAGGGAGGGTAATACTGATGAAATATGAGAAACATGACAATACCTGAAAGAAAAAACGAACGCTAAGGTATTAGCGTATATCGCTGAGGGGCATGATGTACGTGTCTCCTCTCAGAGACCCGATACGCCTGCGGTCTTCTCATTGGAGGGTATAAATAGAAATGCCTGTGGTATATGGGCTATTTCTTTTTTCTTCGGTAGTCATGCAGAACTGCTTTTTAGCTACGAACATACCTGGCCTAGCGCAGCTGCTAATAGTATGGTAAACATCTGCCCTGCAAGAGAATGAAGTACATTGTTGTGCTAGTCTTTCTGTTTTCGTTCAGTGGCTATCTCTCTTCTGCCGGGGATGAGATAACTATGAGCTTAGTCACCATGTGAGTTAAAAGTAGAACCAGCATGTTGAGAAATGATAATGACCCACCTGCTGGTATTGATGTTTCTTGAAGCTGGGTGCCTCATGTTGCTAATCTTTTATTGCATCTTCAAGCAATCGTCCAAATCCTGCAGTCCAGCGCAGATCTGTCAATTCCACTATTCACAGGCACGGGAATAGGACCTCTGTGTATTTTGGCCTTGATAGACCAGTTTTGAGTTTTTCTTCTGCTTTTCAGTATTTTCTTAAAGCCAGCATACTAATCCTGTGGTGTGGAGTCCACTTTGCAGATTTCTAATAGAAAAAAGTACATGTGTAAGTTGGAAGTGATCTTAAGTTTTAAGATTGATTCATGTGAACCAAAGACACATGCCAACTGGATTCAAAGCGATAGATATGCAGTTTAAAGACAATTTGATTGGCTAGACAACAGTTTGGTGCATTCAAAATGGTTATTTACACCAGGGATTCTCAGCCGGTGGGCTGCGCCACACTAGCGGGCCTCAGCGATCTTGCAGGTGGGTTGCGAGATTTCTGTGATTAAACCAACACATACTCACTGTTAATCACAGACATAATTGTGGCCTAAATTTCCAACTGCTGCAGTTGGAACTACATTCTCTGTTGTATAACAAAACAATCACGCAAATGAAAAGGTAACGATGATTAGAGTTATAATAACCAGATATAATGCCTTACATCTGCGACTCTACTTATCAGTCACATAAGTACATAAGCAAACTGTTGTAATTCCTACACAGGTCACCTGATTTGGATGTAAATACCCTCAAATTAAAGGTGACAGTTCTAAGTGATTGTGTTGGTGTATAGAGCCAAAAATGTAAGAATTGTGTCCAATATTTATGGACGTACCTTTATGTGTGTGTGTATATATATAACTTTAATTGTTGTTCAATAGTTTTAGGACAGCTTAACTGAAAGGGTTTGAACCACTTCAAAATTTTGACTATTGACTACTACCAGGGCTTTACATTAACATCAGCCAAATGCGGGTAGATTTCATCTCTGGCGGGTTAGACACCTCCACTAGCCACTTTGGCTGGTTGGAAATCATTTTTAAATTGTAGCTTTCTTAAAAGCAGGGTTCGACAATAAGCATGGCCCAATATTCTTGCAAATGTGATCTTAGAATCGACGCAGCTCGTTAAAAAATAACTGTGTTTGCTTGAGGAAAACAGCAAAAACGAAGGTAAACACCACACGAGAAGATGACCACTAGCACGCACAGGTGATGTGATGTGATGCGTGCTCCCGTTTACTTGCGCAAAGAAATCATGCCTAGAGGAAGCGCAACTGGTGAAATCGGTTCCCTTTGAAATACACTGGACAAAGAGCGATGATCGTGCACCCACAGTCCTGCTGCTTTCAAGAGCTCAAGATTGAAAAATAAAATACACATTCTTTTGTAATCAGCAGCAGTAACTGCTTTCATTTTAAATATTCTTTGAACAGTTTATTATTAACAGGCCTATATTAGCCGTGTGCGCGTGATCACCCTTACATTATCAAACACAGTAGGTTTCACCTGCTTTCTTTTGCTTACAGTTATTTTTGTTAATATGGTTTAGTTATATTTGCTTACAATAACATTGCTTTAATGGGAGATTACTCCCCGTTTTTATGTAGTTAACTGGTCATCTTTAGCCAGGACACAATACTGTGCATATTTTAGACACATGACAACAATTCTTTTTTTTTTTAAAGTAAATGTTTTTCTTTAAAGAAAAGTTTTGTTGAAATAAAAAGTGCACCTATAAAGCTATATTTTCCTTGTTGACACATTAAAAATTGTGGCTAAGAAATACTTATTTGGTCTGGTTGATAAATCCTTAATTTTGAGCCCTGAGAAGTCATGCGAAATAAAAACTGACTGCATTGCAACACAAACCATTTGCTCATCCACACTGAGCAAGCTAAAACACAATACACACAAGAAGTTAAATGAATGAGAAGGCATGTGGACATAACACAACATCTAAATCAAGTCATTTTAGCATGTCAAAGTCAAATTTATGCATATAAAATATATTTTCCCAACAAGAAAAGTGTGG